>NW_022713643.1:75604-84337 GCF_011630105.1 Anneissia japonica
ATGTGATTAAAATGTGAAATTAAATAGTATCTTTAGTTTAAAATAAATCAAAAACATATACATTAATTAATTTAATATACATAATTGATTAATTTAATATCAGAAGTTAGATTAGATTAATGATTTCTTTAAATTTATTAATATTTGCTGAATTTCTATACTCATCAGTTAAATTATTCCATAACTTAGCACCATGGCAAGTTAAACTTCTTTTTTTATATTCTGTTTTAGGTTTTTCAGTATATAAGACATCCATTGTTCTTGTATTGTATTGTGTTTTATTTGTTCTACCCCACACAACATTACAGTAATCAAAATGTGGGGCTATTAAAGATTTGTACATCATATTTTGAAGGTGCTGGGGGATTATGTTACAGGACTTTTTCAAATAGTAGCCAGGCAGGACCTTATTTTTAACATGACCTGTTGGTTTCTCCCAAGATAAATTTTCATCAATATACACACCTAGATGTTTACAGCTTTGTACCCTAATTAAACGTTCACCATCAATGTTAATATTTAGAACTGTATCTGTTGATTTTGCCAATTTCTTATGTGTGCCAATAAACATACACTCGGTCTTTTTTACATTTAAACTTAATTTGTTACATGCTAACCAGTTTTTAATATTTCCTAGATCAATGTTAATTTTGTTGACAACATTTTCTATATCTTTAGATACATAATATAGAACTGTGTCATCAGCATACATACTAATTTTTACATGACAAATATGACTAAGTAAGTTGTTTATATACAAAATGAATAATAGTGGCCCTTGAATTGAACCTTGGGGTATTCCACACACAATGTCGTACTGATTTGACAAAACACCATTTACATTCGTGATTTGAGTTTGATTATTAAGATAATGTTTAAACTATTTTATAACAGAGATATCAAGAGAATATTTATTTAGTTTGTCTTTAAGAATTTTATGATTTACAGTGTCAAATGCTTTCTTTAAATCTATCATAACTAACCCAATGTATTTTCCAGAATCAATGGCACTAATCCAATCCTCCGTTACATTGATTAAAGCTGAAGTTGTGGAAAAACCTGGTCTAAAACCTGATTGATATTCGTAGATCGTATTATTTAGATTTAAGAAAGGGTAAATTTGGTCAAACAAATTTTTGACAAGATCGGTAGTATTGAAATTGGTCTGTAATTACTAGGTTCTGTTTTGTCACCACCTTTAAAAATCGGACAAATTTTTGATCTCTTCCATTTTTTTGGAAACACACCAGTTGAAAGTGACAAGTTAATAAGATATGTTAGTGGACCAACAATAGTATCTATTGATAACCTTATCAATTTAGCAGGGATATCATCAATCCCAGTTGTTTTATTTACAGACAAAGAAATTAGTTTCTTATAAACATATTCCTGGTCCACTCAATTAAAATTGAAGATTAGGTCATTTTCAATTATTAAATTTTCATTTAAGTCTGTCCTTTCTTTACCATCAGGAATATTTTTGGCTAAATTAGGTCCAACTTTTACAAAGTAGTTATTTAATGTATTTGCAATTTTAGAAGGATCTGTTTCTATTCCTTTATCGGTTAAAGGATCTATAAAATCATATCTACAACTAATGTGCTTTCAGAATATATATATAGTAAAAATTGGGGGTCACCGATCATCCAAAGGAGCTATAACCGATTGAAAATAGGCATGATTTTGGCCTATTTCCGCTCTAAGTCGACAAAAACGCGCACATGGATTCGTATCTTTTATGCGCGCGTACAGCATTGCTATTGACCCTAAATGACCGAAAAAGATTGGAAATTTGTGAATACAGTGTCAGGAACCTAAAACATGTCAAAAAAACGATAATTCCAGCTTCTGTTCGGGACGAAAAATTCGAAAAATTACGAAATGCTCAAAATGACCTAAAACATGCTCTAATTTAGTCAAAAAGTGATTTTGAGCATTTCAAAATTTTGACGCACGCGTACCCACATACTTTACTGTGGATGCACGGACGGTAATGGTGCAGGAAGTTGACACTTGATGTAAAGGTAAAGGTAGGAGAATAACCCATAACTTGCAGCGTCATTGTGCTGAATTGCGTATGGGCGTGGTCCGTGACTACCTAGCAGCCGTAAAGAGGCGCTAGGTTCACATCATTCCACAACGACAGGGGCTGAAATGAACCATAACATCGGGGTAACCCCCTACTCTTCCGAAAGATGCAATGGGTTCTTTAAAGTGCACACGAGCCAGATGTATACACTGGACCTCCATTTTAAGTCCTTATCCGAGAAGACTTGGTTCTACCAACCGAACCATGGGCGAGGAGCGGCTGGAACCAGCGCCGATGTTAAAGGCTGTAGCTAGCTACGCCCCTGCCTTACCGCTCGGCCACTCGACTCGAAGTCGACAAGTGAAGTATACTTGTGTCAAGTTTCATAGAAAAATACCTGTTAGTAAAGAAGTAATGGTCAATGATAGAATTTCACAAAATGGCGCGTAGATGACGTCACGTAACTGTGACGTCATCCACAAAGTCAGGCGCACAACTTCAGATGTAGATCTATATGCTACGTAAGTAGCAAAGATCAAGCATGTGCCGTTTTTGAGAAAATCGACCAACAAAAAAGGTGGGAAAGAATAAAAAAATAAATAAATAAATAAAGAAGAAAAATCCGAACGAAAACAAAGGTGATACGCTCACGGAAGCGTATCACCAATAAAGCATTCTCCAACCTAGGTCCAGGTATGTGTGAATGAATAACCTATACATTAATTTTACATTTGATAGGCTTTTCATGGCCATGAATTTACCTTTACATTGTCATCCTTCCAATTATAACTTTTTATTTCGTAGATAACACGTGCAACTGTACAGCAAGTAAAGTAAAAATCAAACTTGACTTTGCATAATATTTCAGCAAGCTTACAAATTGTCACTGACGACAAAAGTGTTTGCTGAAGTAGAATGTCAACTTGAAGTAGAGGGTGAATCTCATCCAACAAATCTAAAAGTTGCTTCCTAAAAATAAGAATAGATGGTTTAGTTTGAATAACTAATACTATATAGGTGCAGATCTAGAAAAATGTTAGGTTAGTAGAGGTGTGACAGGATGTGATTATCCTGTAAGTGTGTGTGTGTGTGCGCTTACAAAACATTTTAATTGTATTCTGGTACTTGTTTTTTATATTTAGGCCAGCATGACTTACCTTGGCATTTAAAAGTAGATTTGCAATGACAATGTACCCTCAGGATTACAATTTAAAAACAGATACAGATAAAATATTGATGCATCTTCAGCGTATCCCAGTACCTAGGTCACATTGTACAACCCCAGAAGGTTATACGATTTAAGGTTAACAGAACTACATTGTGCAGTGATAGTCATAGCCCACACGCATGTAAAGGGCTGTTGCCTACATCGAGCCTGAAACATTGTGCTGTCTGAGAGTCAAATCCTACCCCAGAGCATGAATAACAAAGGAAGAAAACTTCTAGTTTATACACAACCAGCAAATTTAAGTTCACAGAATATTATAATCTAAATTAACAAGCATTAGTTTTGTGTTTCATTTAAAAGGGGAAATGATAAATTATCCTCCAGGATTTACCTCTTGTCTACGTTGTACGACTGCTAACCCTCACACATTATGCATGAGAAATTTTGTACATATAACCCAAATCGGCTCAGGTTTATCAATTTCTCTTGTTTGTTTCACTGGCTAAATCTTTATTATTCAACAAAAACGCAAGATACTAGCGACAAATTAATTAAACATCAGATAGCACTTACATACTAAATATCAGCTTTCTACAAGTCATTTTACTGCTGGTTTATGTGGTTTCAAAGCAACGATGGTCTATATATTGTTTGAAACAATAAATTATCAATTTGGCATTTGTCAATTTGTTAGCTGTTGATTGCCAGCGACCTTTAGCTACACTACAAACTAGAACATAGTTTGACTTGTATTTCAACATTGACAACATTGGTACTATAAATATGAATCGCAAGTTAGAACTAGAACCAATGCATTAACAGGTAATAATGTTAATACTAACTTTTAAGATTTAATTTGTTAGACACGAGCTTTCGCTGGCAGACAATGCCAGCTTCATCAAGTGTGGCAAATAAAATTTTAATTTCTTTCCTTGTTTACCAGTAAAAATACAAATAATTTATTGTTGTAATAAGGGCAGGGACCCACAAAGAAGGCATAGGCTACCCCAAAAAATGGATTTTTGCATTAAAAATGTATCGCATTCTTCCACAATCGTTGTTTAGGTAGTCATCTTTTCTAAGTTAACCCACCCACCCTTCCTGTCTTTTGTTACGTGTCAGGTAGATGATTTCGTTGGTCGCCAACCTTTCATTTTATTCACCCTATTCCAATTTTGGGGTTATTCTGTGCGGTGTTATATTTTTAGTAGCACTGCGCTTCCGACCACTCTTGTGTGTTCATTATTGCCAACCAATTCTTTCATCTTTTTTTAGAACGTTTTACTGAATGGACACAATAAAAAGAATTTGTTCAAAACATGTTGATTGTAGATATCGAGATGGGAAATGGAGAGTATTGGGAGAGAAGGGAGAAAAGAAATGTCCATAATTTGAATCTACTTACCAAAATTGGCTAAAATATTTTCTGCTTTGATTTACAACTAGATGTTCATGACTCCAGCAATCAATATTATTGTAATCATATCTATCCAGATTGGAAGGCCATTCCATTGGCTTAGAGTCACCAAGCAGGAAATGTAAGAGAGGTATCACGAACAGCCAAGAGGCATCAAAGTCTTTCTCATTCTGTGAAGCCTTTACTCCATTGCAACATTGCAGAAGTGAAACAATCAGATCACTATTTAAAGAACAACAGTCTCTATGTACGACAATTTCATATAACAAACAGCATAACATTTCACAACTATATGGGGTCACTCCGGCTCAAATCAACCACCATGCCCATGTGACCCCCTTTGGATTTTCCTTTTAAAAAAATCTAAAAATACCCTGATATGTCAAAAGAAAGAATCCAAAATTTCAGCTCCAATTTCCAAGCGGTTTTTAAGTTAACACCTTTTAAAATTTAGGTACCACACCCTCTTTTTCATGGTAGTAATGGCTCTTTTAACTTTTTATGGTTTTTATGAAGCTTTATATCTCCTGGAATAACGAAGATAAAAAGTTGAAAATTGCTACATAGACTGATATTTGACCCCTCTTTCTGAAAATATCATTCAAATTTGGGTAGCATATTTCATTATTATGTCATATTCCCCCCAAAATTTCCCAAAGCATATTGCGAAAATAGATTTTTTGCTTTTTCAGAAGGTCAAATAACTTTTGTTGATTCTTTATTATTTTATTTATTTCATAGAACATTCTTTAGAGTAAGGAAGTTTTAAATTAAACCTGTGATGAATATGCTCATACAACTACATATATAAAAGTTTGCAAGGTAATTAGAGCAATAATAATGGTATGGTGGGTCCCGAACATGGTTGCAGGACCATGGACCCTAAAAATACCCCCAACTTTGACCGGCTGGATGACCCAAAATAAACTTAATATTAATTATTAAATTTATATTAGTATACAGATATACATATCATCATTGTATAGAATGTTTAAACTTGGTTTCTTAACTCCTTCAGTGTGGATTAACTGAAGGAGATTTAGGCAAATTTTAATGTATTCTAACTAGCTATAAG
This sequence comes from Anneissia japonica, assembly GCF_011630105.1. Taxonomy (NCBI): domain Eukaryota; kingdom Metazoa; phylum Echinodermata; class Crinoidea; order Comatulida; family Comatulidae; genus Anneissia; species Anneissia japonica. The sequence continues at coordinate 81,294 of NW_022713643.1, forward strand.
AATTATATGTGTATCTGTATACTGGCATAAATTTCATAATTAATATTACATGTCCACGGGGTCATCCTGCAGGTCAAAATAGGGAGTATTTTTAGGGCCAATGGTCCTGCAACCATGTTCGGGACCCAATCATACCTTCATTATTGCCTTAATTAACTTGCAAACTTTTATATATGCAGTTGTATGACAATATTCATCACAGGTTTAATTTGAACTTCCTTACTTTATAGAAGTAAGATACAACCTTCCATAAAGTAAAAATCTATTTTCGCACAATGCTTTGGGAGATTTTTGGGGACATATAACATTCTATGAAATGGTATTTCCTGAAAGAGGGGCCAAATATCAGTCTATATGTAGCAATTTTCAACTTTTTATCTTCGTTATTCCAGGAGATATAGCTTCTTAACAACCGTACAAAGTTAAGGGAGCCATAACCGCCATGAAAAATGGGCGTTGTACCGAAATTTCAAAAGGTCATAACCTAAAAACAGCATGGAATTTGGAGCTGAAATTTGGAATCTTTTCTTTCGACATATTTAGGATTTTTAGAGGGATCGCATGGGAACTTTCAAATTTTTGGCTGATTTGAGTCGGAAGGACCCTATGGAATAGTCAGTCGTGGCGTTATTAATTCTCATTTGCACATGATTTTCCTATCCCGAGCAGGCACTAATTTAAATTAGATATAGTGCCTCCTATTTTTTGCATTTCGTATGGATCGTATGGAAAAAGCACAAAGCTGGGGGTTGTTTTACATTGCTATGAATATTTCATTGCTAGGCTAACCTCTGAATGCACACAGCGTAGGAATAAATCTTTCTCTACGGCGACAACAAATGGGGTCTAGACTACCTAAGCAAGGAGAGAAAGCAATATCTAGGCCTAGCAGCAATTAGTGTATCACAACGACTCATGTATCACAAGAACAATCCAATCATATGATTGTATTACGCTGTAGTGGATCCATTCTGACTTGGGAAAAAAATATTCGGCGGACCACAACGTACATGTACATATTTTTTATAAAGTCCTTTTATTCCATAGGAGAATTCCGAGTCTTGGGTGGAAGGGTGCGGGTACATCAAACTGAGAATTTCACAGAAATATGTAACAAACAGCTTCTTGGATAAAGACACATTGTTTTAAATTTTGAAACAAGGAATTAAAGTATGATATTGAAATTGTATACTTACTAAAAAATTGGTTCAAAAGCTCCCTTGATAATTTTAACAATACATGTGTACTGATCTTTGCTGAGATTCAAAGGGAGAGCCAATGCACGTAACAAAGTATGCCTAATTTGTCCACTGACTATGATGTCACCTTTATGAATAACATGCGTTATAGCTAATGCTGATATTAACATTTTAACACTTGTATCAACATCATTACAAGTACCACTTTTTTCAAGTTGTATTAACTTCCCCTCAAGATACTGCAGAATAACCTGAAAAATAATTGAATAAGAAAAAAAATCTTATGAATTTTTAAAATTGATTATATAAAACCAGCTTGCACATTTGTAATTAACCATCGTGGCTTAAACGCCCTCCAAGGGGTTCCGGGTTTCCCTGGGCGACTTTCCCTTGTCAAGAAATTTTCGCCCTCCCCTCCATCCTTGTTGGTAAAATCCTGGTGCCAACATTGGTAGTATGCACATGTGGGAATTTGATTATTTTCATAACATGAATTACATTGTGTATAACAGTATTTCTAGCATTACCATTTTTGTATAGGCCTACTGTGTAATTCTTCTTTACTGACTCATATGATAACATTATTTATTACCATCTGTTTTAGATGGAGTGCTGAGTGTGTACATAAATGATTATGTAATAGTTACCCATTGTTTTACTGGTGAAAGTTGGACATACGATTTACTCTCATATCTAGGGGCTTTAACTAAGTAGTTCTTATTGTTTAATTATCCTAGATGAATATTTGGGTTAGCATTAAGTTATAAGGTTCTTTAGCTTGGGTTCTCCAAACCATGAGGCATTACCAAGTCGATGTTTGAATGGTAAGGAGTGAGCTGTGGTTTGTCTTGCATAAAGACCTTGTTTTATGCTGAGTTTGGGTATGTTTAATATTTGTTCACCTATGATTTGATTATTTAAATATTATTTGTATTCTAAAGTTGCATGCATAGTGATTGTAACTAATTATGTAGGTTTATAATTATGATACTTGTTTTACCCATTAATTACTATTTAGTTAAATATTTAACATTATGAAGTAATTCTCTTAAAGAATGACCGAAGCACTTATGCAGACTGTTTTAATTATGTGAACTAGTGGTATTTGAGTACTACAGTATTATCAATTACTATGTCGGTATAGATTTGTAGCATTATATAAAGTACACTTTAGAGAGTATTAAGCAATGTAGTAATTTCGTTTATATATTACACTTGACCATGCTTTGGTAGACTATCTTGGTGGCGCTAGAACTAAACATAGTTGGCGTCTTATGGTAAACAAAGATCTAATATGGCCGCGCCCATGGCTTCGCATATTATTGTATGCTAATGGCTGAGGCTATCGGCACTGCCGCAGTGCGAAAAAAAGCTGCTGTTTTCTATCGGCACTGCCGCAGTGCCAAAAAGCTGCTGTTTTCTATCGGAACTGCCGCAGTGCCAAAAGGCTGCTGTTTTCTATCGGCACTGCCACAGTGCGAAAAAAAGCTGTTATTTTCTATCGGCATTATTGCCGCAGTGCGATAAAAGCTCCGATTTTCTATCGGCACTGCCGCAGTGCCAAAACACTGCAGTTTTCTATCGGCACTGCCACTCGAAAAGCTGCTGTTTAATTATCAAATGGATGTTTTTATCTATAGACTATGGTATCAATAATTGGTTAGGTCTAGCCTAGCCTATAATATTGTTAACATTATATTATATATGTTTTATAATTAATTATAATTATTTCTAATTATTAAATATATACATAGCCTATATCTAGGCCCATACATAAAACAAAAAATAAAACAACAAAAATTTAAAATAAAATAGTAGTAGTAATAATAATAATAATATAATAAT
>NW_022713643.1:86889-91709 GCF_011630105.1 Anneissia japonica
CCGATAGAAAACGGCAGCTCTTTGGCACTGCGGCAGTGCCGATAGAAAACAGCAGCTTTTTTGGCACTGCGGCAGTGCCGATTTGGCACTGCCGCAGTGCCGATAGCCACTACCTATGCTAATACTAAATAGGTATACATTGACTAGAACTTTACTTTATACTATGTTTATTCATGATGATAAATTAATTAAATATTAGAAATAAGCTGGGACAATTATTTGATTTCTTTTTAGCAATTTGAGGAAACTTATTTACAAGTTTATGAAAGAGTGTATGAGGCTATTGAGTTAGACCTGAGACTGGGTAAGTCAAGATGGCCGATTGTTGAATTTATTTTGATAGTGTATTTATTATACTTTCATAACTACTCCACTTGAATATTACTTTATTTAATATTTAACAATATGGATAGAGATTAATTGTACGTATATTCAATATTTACTTATGTCTACAGTATCATTGTCTTTGAAAACTGAAGATTACTTCCCATACATACTGATTAGATGGATTCAGACAATTTGGTCATATTAAGGAAGACTTACTTTATTACTATTCCAATGGATTATTAACAGATTACTTTATGATATTTTATATGATGTATTCATGATAGAAGTTATGAGTTTGACTATGTATTGTATATTATCGATGATATGTTATGTTGTAATTATGATTTAATAGTAAATTATTGATTCATAATTAAAGGAGACCACATTACTTTGATGATTTTAATGATGTGCGATGAAAGGTAGAATGTTAAGTTACTTTCCTTTCATCCACAGGGGTCTTTGTTGTTTCTTTATATTCGTTACGTTAAGCTGAGTATTACTGTATCCCAAAGAGCTTCACAAGATTGACTTTACTGTCTAAAATAAGGAACTCCTATCAACTCAAGTCGCATTGTATCGGTGTTATTAATTTTGAAGTGGTGTGCTGACAATACATCCATCCGAGTGATCGAGATAGCAATTCGCGACACACATATTAGCAATTCAAGCTACAATATTAGGTATATACAAGGCAAAACATTTACAGAATTTCAAACTTCATTCTTTGTGGAATAAACCCAACTTTAGTGAACATTATCATTACAGTACTTAATTTAGTACAGTAATTTAAAATAAAAGTACCTCATTTGCTGAATATCCATTTACAATCCAGGGCGTTGCTTCATTTAAAAATGGATGAGTTGTCCATATTCCTTCTCGGTCTTTGGAAACTTGAAGAAATTGCTCAATGGCCTGGCAAGGCTCCATGGATTTGGAGTTTTCACACAAGAAGCCTTCCCAAGCAGGAAGATATGACAACAGGGCAAACTTACAATCTGCAGCTAGTCGTTCATCTCTATTGGTTATTGAGCTGTCACTAAAAAACCCACTGATCCATCCTGTGATTCGTTTTCTATAAGATTTTGATTCTGCTACTTGCTTTTCTTTCATCAAACCAGCAAGTTCTGGGTGCTGTACCATACCATCATACTGATGCCAAACTCCTATAATTAATATTTATATTTGTTCTTCAATAAAATACAAAAACAAAGTCAAGCAGAGGAAGGAGCAAGGATACAAATCGATGTTTTCCTTACATGTAGCAGGGCTACAAGGTAACAAGAAGGGGCTACAGGCCCCTGTCAAGGAAGTTAGTAGAGATTCGTTGGGGGATAAAACAAATTGATAATATTATAAAAGGTTTATATCAAATGTTGGCCTGAATTGGACAGGTCTATATAAATTAATATCCTTAAGTCAAGATGCCCTGTATGAGCACCTAGCAAATTATTTTTTAAAATGTTCTCATTGGGGATGGGGACAACCCTCTCTCAAACCTTCCCCTGGCTTTGGCTTATGGCCCTCGGATGGCGATATGTGCCAAAGCACAACTCTTGTTCTGCCTATCAGGACATTGTCCTGCCATCGGGAAAATCTTAGCACCACCACTGCTGGACATGTTACAACAGCATGCGAATAGCATTGCAGTACACATTGCTACTGGGGAATCATTATCATTACTAGCCACTAAGCACAATCTCGGTAGGCAACGGTTTAAGACACTAGGTCAGTATCTGGAGGTCATGCCAGGTTCGAATCCCACCAAAATCAATAGCAAGATTTTTTTTGAAAAGTGGTAATGATGCCGTGTTAGTCTAAAAAATATACAAAGAGAATTAAAAGGCAGCACTCTGAGAGTAACTTAGGTTCTTATTTATTCAACACAAAATTTCGCTGGCAGTCAAAGCCAGCTTCATCAGGTGTGTGAAGTAAAAATTTTACAACAATACAGAAAAGAGCGTATGCATACATAATTAGCAATAGTCTCACAATTAACCAATTAGCAGTCGGATACAATGATCAGAGATAACAAGTGTAATAAAGCAACTTACTATTCTCCTAATAAATAGAGCTAGGCAGATAAACTAATTGTTCAGTCATGGAGCTAATTGTGAGGTGTACCATGAAATGAGATGCATTGTTGCTGAAAACATGATATTCACCAAAATACTGTTTATCTTTAAGGCTGATTTTTTTTCAAAATGTGGTGTTTATAAACTTCAAAATCGCTAGATCGGCTTATCCTAGGGAAGCTATCAAAGTCCAAATTCAAGATAATGTGATCTACCCAATTATGATATAAACTAAATTTTCTATTTACCATGAGACTCATGAATTTTGTGGTGAGACCTCACAATTAACATCTCGACGAGATTTGATTGACAGATAAACCGACTAATCAGCGAGCGTCATTTAGTCACATGATCAAAAACTTTTTCTCGGACATTTTAATTTCCTTAGACAGCTGGTTTAAACGTGAAGCATATGTGAGCCTAGCCTAGGCCTAGATGTCTATGAGTTATAGATACCCAGATTTACGCGAGCAGTGCGCATCAGTGACTTGGCCTTTGCTGACAAGAAGGTTGCCTGCATGCGACTATTCCGTCTTCCGTTGGGAGCGAAATACAGAGCTTTTTACAACAATTTCCCCACCATGTTCCATAGATTAACACTATGAATATATAATTCATTTGCATACCGCCTACCCTGAATTCTCTTGCTTAAAGAAGGTTTAAACCTTTTGCTATTAAAATAGCAAAGAAAATGTTCGCCAACTCGGTAAGTCTACCAACCATTGTCTAAGGTTTTTTGTGACTTTGTGGGCAGGCTTCGCGTCCTTGTCAACATGTCAATTATGAACAATGGAGTCAGTAACAAACTAAATCTTATAGTGGCTCAGAAAGCCTAGATCTATATTTAGGCCACTATTAATGCAATGAAATTTATGAATATACTGTATATTTGTATATACTGTACTGTATGTTTCGGCAATTAATCTGTCATTTGTTTTTAAAGCAATTACTTAGGAGCACATCTATGCCATTACATGCACTAAATGTCCTGGTACTATTTACATAGGAGAAACTTGCCAAACTGTCACACAACAGATGAATGGTCATAAATTTGACAATCGTCACAACAACAAAGATAGGTCTATTGCATTTCATTTTAATTACCTGGACATAATATTACTCCTAAGTAATTGGAAGGAGAGAACAAACAGCAAAAGAGGATTTGTGATTAAAAGTATTAAAAGTCTGAAAATATCATCAGCCAATTCATTTTTACTTACTTTTCTAAAGAAAATGTTGGTTAGACCAAAATTAAATGATTCTTCTCTCAACAAAAAGTAACCAAAATTAAAACACAAACCTTTTGCCTTAGGTTCCATTTTCTGTGTCAATAACACTCTGTCAACAATTTTAGCCCAGCCTACTTGGTTGTAGAGGAATTCATATGTAATATCCTCTTTCCCTTGTACCCTCCTGACATGAACATACTTGTAGCTTATGAAGTGAGACTTGCCATTGGAATTGTGTGGCTTCAGATAATATGGTTTCACAGTGAGAGTTCCAGTCATGAAAACATAGTTACTTTCAAATCTGAAAGATAATATATTTTTATTTCCATCTATTTATCACATAAATTGATATTAAATATTATGGGATTATTTTGGGATGAAACTACAATATTAAAATCTGATTGCTTACTAACTTGCAACAACAAGTGGCTTAAGGCCCTATGTTTACAAGATCTTGTTGAACAGATATGGCAAAACTTGAAAATTGTCAAAGCGAGCTTTCTAAGCTAAACCCTAAAAAATATGAAACAGCTGGGTCACAGTGCCAGGTCAAAAAAAAAAAAATTCCAACATAGACATCAGGCCCATATCCAGGGAAGGGGGGAAGTGTTGGGTGCGTACGCATCCCCCCAAATCGAAAAACGTCCACTAATTATAACCAAAAAAAATGTGACCTTGTTCCCAGAATCATTATAAAATGAATCGCATAACAGTACAGTATTAAGATTGTATGAATGTAAATGAGTTACAATAAGAATACTAGAGCGCTGACTCTACACGCGCAATCTTTTGTACTGCCAACAACATAACACACGTTATATGCACCTATCGTCTCGGTGTATCTTCCCCTAACTACCAGCCGGTATGACAGTGTATAGCAATGAAGTCAAAATGCTAGAATGACACCCCGGTTTAGAATAAAAATAAAAATGTTGATTAATTTGTTTCAAATGCTTCTAGTTGTTTGAATCAGCTCATTTACAGTCGCTTTTAATCCACTCTTTATATTAAACTTTGCTATTATTCATTTAAAAGCAGAATTGATTTTAAATTTTTATTTGTAATAGTTACGAATTTATACAGTAGTATTTTTCATTTGTTCTCCACTGGTAATTTTTTGATAGGCCCTATCGCTGTGTACATGGATATATAGAGATTAACATGATAAAATGCCTTCAGATTAGTGTAATAG
>NW_022713643.1:91785-108857 GCF_011630105.1 Anneissia japonica
TTTTGTCACTTTTTATCATTTGCTAGTCCAGCTATCATGAAAGCAGTGAACTGAGGTCAAATCAACCCCGCTGTACAAACAGTTTGGATCGACCAATTAAAAACATTGGGTTTGTTTCATTTTCATTATGGGGTTAAATACTAACAAAACTCAATCTGCAGTGTCAATATTCTTTTGTTAAAACTTATATTTGAACACATATTTAACAGTACACATAGTACAATGCAAAGTGAACAAATGCTGAGATCTCTCTTCCCCTAGTCCACACTTTTGTGTTAGCGGGATTGGCTTAGCTCTATGGTACACCCCTATGGAAATTTTCAAACGGTCCAGACTATAAATTGCATTTTTTGCAGAAATATAGCCAAATTGCTGCAAGTATCTTGTCTTTTGATTTTAATAAAGGTAATAAAGGTAATAAAAGCACACAAAAAATCCAACTGATAACTAAATTAGGCCAAAATACACGAAGAAAGAAGTAAAACACTGCGAACACAAGTCAAGCAAACAGAAGTATGACGTCATACCAGTGAATCGGACTATTACGCTTGAGAGATTTTTTTACCCCATGAGAGGCAATCGTGGATTGAATGATTTTATATTTTCTTATTTTCCGATAAAACTACCCAACCAATCATACTAAGTTTTATATCAGCTTCAAGCTTATTATATTCTCTCAACAAATCCACTTGGGCCAATTCGAACAAACAAATAGTCTGTGAGTGAGGGAGTGAGAAACCAGCTCAGAACAGCCAAAACCTCAAATTTCTTGAAATTCCCTATCTAAATCGGCATGAGGAGCTGTTATAAATCGGCGTATTCGACAAAACTGTAAGGATTTTTTTCATTTTTTCTTCATGAATTGGTACATTAATATTTTTTACAACATAATCTGCTTGGGCCATTATAAGAAATCCTAGATTTTGTACTAAAAACATACTTTTGTGAAAAAAATCCAGTTTTCTCCAATGGTTAAGGCGACCTTGGAGAGCAAATGATACAACGTTTCCATATGTGGGCGGCCCCCTGGCCCCCAGCCTGGTTGCTCGCTGCACTCGCAAAATGATCAAGCTACAGTATCAAAATCCTGGATCTACATGAGGGGTGGATCCAGGCTTTTTCAAACAGGGGGTGGGATGTATTAGTATTCTATATTGTATATTGCAATATAGCTTTTGGTATGTAGTGCCACACACCGTTAAAATCTAATCTGCTGATACTTACTTGGATGGAGACATTGCAACGGCATTGTATTTAAAGTTTCCTAAGTGTTCTGAACCAAAACGGATGTAAACTATATCAGTTTTGTCACAGAACTGGAATTCAGGTGTAAGAATTGAATGAAAATGTATTGTCATCATTTCTCCTTCCTTCTGTTCTGTTTCCTTTAGAGCATTTGGTACACAAATTGCTGTATGCCTAAAAATAAATTTACTATTATATTTAAATATTCAGTCATACAAATGATATAATATGATGTCAAGAATGAAATATCAAAAATTGATTTTTTTTTTCTTTTGCATGAATGCATACCTCAAATAAACAAAAAATGAGAAAACCTTATGCTTAATGTATTACTAATACTAATAATAAACATTATTAAAGTCAATATTCAACAGAAGGCATTTTTGGCCTTTAAATGCATCATATTTCAGGTTGAAATTAAATATTAATAAAAAAAAAATCTTAAATATTTAAATCGAATGTGGTTTAGATCTTATATTTCATTATATTTATTTATACATATTATATTTATAATTGCTTAATTATTGTGCTAAAAACAACAATGTGTAGTAAAGAAAGACAAAGAACCACAGTGCTTTTTTAATGTACTGTAGCATCATAGTGTGCATTTTGGGGGGTTATTAAGCGGAGCACTTTCTTGCGAGCAGTGCTCGTTCAAAAGCAGCACTTACTACACAAACTGTAAATGCTAAAATGGTATTAAATGTTGTACAAAGCCACTTTTAGTATTTATTCTGTGAGAAATCTAATATCTAATACCAGTAGTATGCTGCTATTAATAAGCATCATAATATGCACAATTATGTACTCTCCAGCATCATGACCTTTATTCAAAACAGTAAATAGTTCTAATAAACTCTGTGGTGCTTATTTAAGAATGGAGCATATTGGAATATTTACCATAAGGAAAGGGTTCTTAACTTGCAGGCCATGAGTGTGTGTTATATGACCCGCAAGAACAAGCCAAAATTAATATTTTCCGTTAGGATTGGGCTTTGACTTCTAACCACAAAAAAAACTAAAACAGGACTTTAAACAACTGGCATAAGCATCAAAGGCTAATTTCAGTCACTAAGCAGGCAAGATCATGATTGTAACAATGGCTCTACATGGAACATGGAAATTTTCCAATTACCGATCAAGATCAAAATGCAAGATGATATACATTCCTATGTGATTAACAGTTTTTGTATGTTATTGATGACCCATTGAGTGATATATAGCATTTCGACTTTTGCATTAACAAACACAAAAGCCCTGATGAGCGTCTAGCGGCTTATTATTTTGAAAAAAATAATACCTACACCACACCTACTGTGCTCGGATGACTGTACGCGCCAAAGTACATTGTTCTGGTCATCAAATTTATTCAATGAACAATCTTGGCTCCTATTGTGATATACATGAGAACCCTGGCATATATATATAAGGCCAATTTACATACTGTAGGAATAACAATCCTAGGAAAATTTTGTTTTTGCAATTTTTATCAGAAATGTTGGTATTGTTTTGGACTGCTGTAATTTGCAAATTATGATAAAAAATAACACATAGTCTGTTTGTTTTACTGATGTACTGGGAAAAAATTTTTAAAGCTTTTTTTTGGTATCAATCGATGAGCACGGTCTTTAACATGCGAAAACTCCTTTTCAATCCTCCTTGGGAAAAAATTAATAGTCATTATAGTGAAGCCCCCATTTTCAGGTAAACCTCAATGATTTCTCATAGATTTGCAAAAAAAATCTCTAAGCATAGGCCTATATAATTTGTAAGCTGTCGTAACCAGATATATATATCAGGTATTTAGGAGACCTAGGAGGGAAGTGCCTATGGTGGGATTCTGGGAGATTACGAAAAAGAATCGTAACTACAATAAGCTGCTACTGTATGCTGTTGTTCATATTTTATTGCTTTTAACTGACTTTCCGCGAACTGGGTTTCAGCAAACTGGGATATTCATGGTTTTTAAATCGGCAATCCGGCACTCGGCAAACTTGTTTTCAACAATCATGCCTAGATCCTTTCCTATACACTAGAAGCTTATTCTTCTGGATCCTTACCAGGGTGTTTTCCTTAGATTCCAAAGATAACAGCATAGCACCCCTCCTACACCCCATCCACCTCAAAGATTTGTATCCTAGAGCCACCACTCTGCTCTATCAAAGATCATTATTTTAACACCTTTCATATATTTTAATAGGTCATGATTTCTTTCCCTTCTAATGGTTCTGGCAGCCCTTGGCATCATCCACTAACACTCTAACCTATATTGTTATTAATCTAATCTAATAATCATCTACAATACACACACCAGAAATTTGCCGATAAGGGTGTGTATCAAGAGCTGACTAAAGCCTTGGTCAGGGGCCAAGCACAAAAAAATCCCCTGTAGGTTCGCAGGGGGAGTTGAGGCAGGGGGTGGGATACGATGCTTAATCCTTTATTTTATTTCATTTCTAATTTTAGCTGATAGCCTTCAGTTGTGTTTTCCTACAGCATTGTTGTTTTCCATTATTTTGCCTTTTAAGTTCAAATCTAGTTTGTATATAAATACAGCTCCTCCCTGACCCACTCATCATTTTTCAAAAGCAAACTATGCTGTACTTATGTACGACACAGACGGCCAGATTCGGTAAACTGGGTTGTCATGATTTTGGTTTAGACAAACTGGTCGGTTGAGTTTTTATCCGGACAAGGGGTTGATATCTCTGATGGAAATTATAATCTTCTTGGCGGAAACCTAGGTGGGTGTGGCCAGTGGCAGCCAAGAGGCCCAGTGGCAGATCCGGGAATTTGAAAGGAGATTCTGAGTGGGACCAGTCCCACTGATTGATGGGGCTGGATGATTACGGTACCTCTAGATGGCTGGAAATGCCACCCTCGGACTTAAAATGTGGATTTTTTAAACGTTATATAATTTATGTTGGGTATGGAGGGGGGGGGGGGGGGGGACGACCGACTGGCCCCCTTGAATCTGCCACTGAACCCCTCAAGGGTAGGCCGAAACTGCTGAAACTCCCATTATTTAAGGATTTAAGAGCTACATTATCTGTAAAACTTACAGTACGTGCTTTTAATTCGACAGGGAGTAGGAGAAATCACTGTCGCTTGGCCCACATTTAACGCCATTCCATTGCAAATCCTCCTTTTGAGCAAACTTATCTGATTAACTAAAACAACCCAACTTCATTTGCACTCCCCTCCCCATTGTACCCCTCCCCATTGTACCCCTCCTCACTGAACCCCCTTCCTCTGAACCCCATATGTGCCTCCTGGCTCTCCCAGATTCCTTATTTGATTCTTCATCTTCATCGGTAGATTGAAATACAGGGTTCCAGTTTACATTTTTAATTGTTTCAATAAATTTATGTTCATTGAAATTTTTTAAAGATCGTATATTTATAGTTTTTTGTTCATTTTTAATTTTCTTGTTTTTTCGAAGAATGTAAATCAATGAATGGTCACTAATACCAATACTTCTAGTACCAAAATGTGTATATTTATCTTCATTAGAAACAAATATTAAATCTAAAATCGTTTCAGTGGAGTCTGTGATTCTTTTTGGTTGATTTATTAGTTGAGAAAGGCCACTATTGTTAGAAAGTTTGTTAATTTTTGTTAGGTTAGATTTTTTCCTGATATCCTGGTTCAGATCACCCAAAACTAACATATCATTAAATGAGGATGAATAAGATTGTAATAACTGATCAAGTTTTTCAAGGTAATCAGCTTTTGCACTAGGGGGCCTACAAACAGTGCCAATAACAAGTGGTTTATTATGTGCAAAGTGAAATTCAATCCAAAGGCTTTCAACACCATTAACCTGAGACAAGGAAATTTGTTTATGTACAATGCTATCATTAACATAACAAAGGATACCACCACCCCCTTTTTTTTTCTCTATCAATTCTACAAATAGTGAAACCAATAATACTGAGTTCATTATTGGTAATATCCTTATTTAGCCAAGTCTCTGTAAGACAGAGTATATCAATATTATTCTCATTTAAAAGAACAGTGATTTGGTCAACTTTGTTGCGCAGACTTTGGACATTAAGATGCGCAATTTTCAAACCTCTACTTAAGAAAAAATCAAAGTTGATCGATTCATTAAAAAATGGTAAATTAGAATAAGCATTTTAAAAAAGCATTTATCACACCACCATTTACAGGTATGTTTGTCATTAATATGGTTAGTGCAAATATAATGAAAATCTAAGGTACAGGATTCACATGTTGAAAATTGCTCATTGATTCTTATTTTTTTAAAACAGTGTCCACATTTCTTTATATTTTTATTAACTGTATGTGGTTTTGATTTAACACTAATCTCTATTACTATTTGTGAATCTTGTATAAGACTTCTCTTTAAAAATTTATATAGTTCATCGCCAGGTGTTTAATGCCATGTCGGTTTAAATGAAGACCATCCATAGCAAGCTGGTTCTCTGTTATGTGAATGTAGGTAAGAATGGCCCCGGAAAAAATGGCCCCAGAAAAAATGGCCCCGGAAAAAATGGCCCCGGAAAAAATGGCCCCAGTAAAAATGGCCCCATATGACAGGTAGGTAAAAATGGCCCCAATGAAAAATTCGGTAATAGAAATGATATATTTTTTAAAAATCTTCAAAAATTTAAATACTGTATAATTGAATCAAGAAATAAAAAATGGCCCAGAATTATAAAATTCAAGAAAAATAAATTAATAATAAATAAATATATAAATGCTGTAAAATACCCTGTAGCAAAAATTTAATTAATAAATCAACATAAAGAATATGCATATTTGAGAACTAAAATAAATTAGTTTCTGTTACAATACTGTAACTTACAAAGCAACTTTTAAAAAATAGTAACATTGTATGCGTTAAATAGATGTTGTTAAATTAGTATTAGAAACTTTTTAGTAGGAATACATATATACAGTATAGTAAAATGTACAATAGTCAGCAAGTTCGTCAAACAAGGTATAAAAAAAGTCTCGCCTTGGGTAGCATCTTTTTAAAGAAAATCATTAATTTCATTTAAAAAAAAACACAAGTTACTGATTGATTAAATAATTCTATTTTAAATAAGAAATGAGTATGCACAGTAAAGGTAACATAGGACAACATTTAAAAGATCATTATATTAGTGCTACTGAAACTGTTAATTATTTCAAGGTTTTATCTAAGTGCAAATCCAAGTTTGATTGCTTAATTAAAGAAATGCTTTGGATCAAAGAACTGAAACCTACACTTAACAAACAAACTGATTCAGTCAAAGCCATACTATTTATCTAGTTAATCTGCTAAGAAGGGCTAATTATTGCTTAGCTCCACTGTGGCTCCACACACAATAGGCCCTATTGATATGTAAATTAATTACTTACTTCCTATCACTGCTTGGTATTTTTAGTTTTTTCAATTTACTTGATCTTGAGAATGGTTCCATGATGGACCCGAAACGTTGATCTTTCTTGTCATTAAATTTTGTTTTGAGATTATGTTCTTAATTGATTTAATAAATAAAAGCCACAAATAATAATTTGATTTACTAAATTTCATTATGTAAAAATAGTTATGCTTTAACATAGATTAAAAATATGTTACGCCTTACTTATTTTTATTCTATGGTGTTTTTAAGTAATTTTCTTTTTTTTATTGGAAATTCCGTAGTGCAGAGTAAATTTATCAAAACCCATTAGGTTTACAGTAATATGAAAACAAAATTAGTTTATACAGAAATAGTATCTAAAATGATCTCAATTTCCAAAGTTAAAGCAAAAGATCTAATCTAAAGACACAATATTAGGCAGGATGTATTTGTTTGGAAAAGAACCCACTCTTTTGTGAAATTAAGAGGTTTATAGGTGAAAATTGTAAATTTAGAAATAAGTTTTATTTTTTCCTTTGAACTGAGATCAATATGTGATTTTTTTTAAATTTCTTTAAAAGCGTTTGTTTTTTAACAATTACAGCAGATGCCAAAAAAAAAAATAATAATAATTTTATGTTCATACTAACCCACTGTTTGTGAGGTTTACCAATACACAGATTGAATTTCTGGAAAATTGTGATTCCTCTACCGTGAAATCGGCCACAAGTAAATTATTTTAGTATTAATAAATGTAGGATTTATGTTGATTTATTGATTTTGTTGTTCTATTTTTTAACATTTAAATGGAAAAAAAAATAAAAAGTGTAATTCATGGCTTTTTATTTATCTTTGAATATTTTATCATTGAATATTAATTCTTGCAAAAAGTAAATTGTAATTGGCAATTTGTTTGATGTTAGATTCCTTTTAAAAACTAAATTATTTAAGATACAAAAATGCATATATTGACTCAAGCAAATCAGTTTTAATACAGAATTTGATTATTGGGGCCATTTTTACCTACATGTCATATGGGGCCATTTTTACCGGGGCTATTTTTTCCGGGGCCATTTTTTCCAGGGCCATTTTTTCCGGGGCCATTTTTTCCGGGGCCATTCTTACCGTACACCCTGTTATGTTGCTGTTAGCGATGTAGCTCATAGTATATCGCCAACATAGATCCTGAAGCATAAGATTAACCTCATGTATCCATTGACAAGTGTTAAGTTGTTTAACTGCGGTGAGGGATGAAACAGCGATGTGAATTGAGTTATCCAATGTCTAAATGAGTTCACACAGGTCTTCAATGAGAGAGAAACATTCATGTGGAAGACAAGAGTTTCTGTTGTTGATTCCAACATGAATAAAGACACACGTTGGTTTAATGTCAGAAATCATTTCTGGCATCCATCTTGTCAGGTTTCAACACTGCTTCCAGGAATGCAAGCATTGATGACTTCTACACGTCTGGACATTCGGTTCCCCTGCAAGTGTTTAGGAATAGAGTCACCTATAATCAGTACCTTGTCTTTTGTACGTTTTCTTTGGAAAAGTTTTGATGTTTGATTATGTTGATGTTGCTCAATTTTCGTTGATGACCTATCAAACGGATGTGAGACATAATCACTTTCATCACTGATAGTTGGTGCTTCATTTGATTTGACCGTTGAAGGTTTCACATCTTGTTCATTCCTTAGTGTATCATAGCGGTTTTTTGTTGGAATCATTGGAATTTACACTCTCTACGTCCTTTGGTTTTCCGGAATTTTTTTCAACATTTTTCAGCTTTTTTTTACTTGGCTTCTCCACTTTTTCATTTTTGTTTGATTTTTCATTGCTTCCTTGACATTGGCAAGATTTTTGTTCCCAGCACATTAGTTGACTTAGTAGAGAAACATTATGTTCGCTAACTTCCTTGAATGCATTAGATAACATGGCAAAGTTGCCCCTTAGTTCAATTAATTCTGTTAAATGTTCAGAATTGTCAAGTTGTTTCTGTGTTTCTTGTTCAATTAAAGGTATTTCACAAGAAAACCCATCATTTACTTGGCAGTCAGCAAGGTAGTTAATAGAGGACATAACTTCACTGTCGGTAAATCCATAGAAACTTGAAATATCCTCATGTTTTGATGTGAAAATATCAAGGGCTAGTAATGAAATATCCATTGTCATTGACAGAAGCTTGACGCAGGGTTCCCGGAACGCTGCCCTCAGCGGCGAGAGCGAAGCACAACTCAGGATCAAAAGTGGAACGTGAAATTTGGATATGGTTTTGAAGTCAGATTTGCGAGAAAAACTTCAGCTACCCGTATTTCTCAACTGAAACGTCAGTGGGGGCTGTAATCTGTATGGCGAATGAGATTGAGCAACCCTTCATTCATATTAAGGGAATTTACGCCCAGAAACTTTGTAGTTATTAATATTTTGGTTATAATAAAAAATATTCATTTTTTGGTGACGTCACACTCACCTTAGTTAGCATGCATACGTCATAAGCTAGATACATCACCTTTTCCTGGTAAGGCAAACTTTCCCGGCGTGCTTTTTTCATGGCTAAACAAACACCACTGCTTTGCACATGGATGTCTTGCCCAAGCCAGGGCTACAAGAGCCGCATTGTTAGCATTGTATAATACTTAAATAAGGTACCTCTGCAAATGAATTATTCTTAGTTATTTTTTTTTTTCTTATTTTGATTTATTTTTTCCTCAGTTTAATTACATTTACGATCTAGGTCGATAATTAATAATAAAATAATGATTGTTTTCTTAGGCCTATTAAGTCATTTCATGTTATACGTACGTTAATTACCGTACTTCTGTTTTTGTTACTATTGTAGTTTTCATGGAGTTACCGGAGATAAAATGGGGGTTATACATTAGAGATTTGTCATTGTGTAAATTATAATTCCTATAATAAACCAATCTACTCCCGTCGAAACTTATTGGCTTGGTCTTCGTCTTTTTGTGTGTGTGTGCATGCGTTGCATGCCATTTGCTAGGAGAGTGCTGTAGTTACATTTCCCAAAAATAGGATTGAAGAGGATTTAAGAAGTTTGACCTAAATCGACCAGACTAACAGGAGTTCATCTTATATGGGCAACATATAAAATATTTGATTTTTAAATCACGTCTGTTTTATGTGCGGATCATCCAACACGCAAATTTACTGCACTACTGAAATGAAGCTACTAAATGTTGGTATGAATGAACACAATTTTAAATGCAGTTATATATGACTTTTTTTTTGTTAATTTGTAAGCCCATAAACTGGTATTATTTAGAAGGTTAGCCCTACATTTGGCTGCGTTTTTAGCCAGCTAGGTGCAGTATCAAGACCATAAAGAGCAACAAAAGGTGGGAATTATACACCCGCCAAAGAAAAATTGTCCAAAAATCTTCAGAAACTTGTTGGTTACCTTATACACAAGAATATACAGTAGTAATCAAGTCAATGCAGTGCCAATTGATCAGTTTAAATGAAATTTCAAATATTCTGTGTAATCACAGGACAGTGATCATGAACTAGTACTTTTTTCTAGTGAAAATTAGGTCTACTTACTGAGTACTTTCAGTAGGTTTTCTGGTCTTACCACTTTTCTTATGTGACTTGCCACTTCTTTTATCATTCAAATTCTATGTAAAACAAATGATGTTTATTTTAGTTTATTTCTTTATAATCTAAAAACAATCAAAATAGACAACAGAGGACTATTTTTGGTGGACACAAATTCCTTGTTTGTTGTTTATGGTGTGTTACAATAATTATATGATCAATAAATGAGTTTTAAAAATATTACTTGCTTTGTTTCATCAACCATATTATATATTTTACTTAATTGTAATTGTACCTTTGTTTTCTAACATGTCATTATCTTTTGTTAATTACTATTAATTTATTACTTACAATATTTATTGTAATTTTTCTGATTTTTAATACTTGGTATTTAATTGACTGTTAACGTTTTACACTGCTTTCACTTCTTGTTCAATTTTTTTAATGTTTTTCCATTTTTTATACAACTTAAGTTGTATATAGAAGAATTAATAATCAATGATGAATACTTAATAATTGTAACAATAATAATATAATTTCAGTAAATTTTTTTTTAGCATTCTTAAATATATTTAATTCAAGCAACCTTTATCTCTTACAATTCATGAGGAAACTTCACCATTTACCAACTTTTCAATTTTTTGCCAATCTCTTCTTATCTCTATTAATTACTGCTTCAGGGAATTTTGTAACAAGATTAATAGTGAAGCTCATTAGTTGTAAATAGTTCATAAGAAGACTAACACAATTAAAGCAATCACAAAAAAAGATTTGTCAAACAGACTGGTTTAGCCCAGTTGGCAGAACATTGAATGTACTGTACCACAAAGGTTGGAATCCCACAGCAGCCATATTTGTTTCACATTCATTTTCTATTACTAAGACAGCCATCTATTTTTAACATCGACGGATCAAGTGAATTAATCAAATGGTGGGTGCCAAGTCTTTTGAATCCTTTTCAGTGGCAGATCCAGGAATAATACAGGGGGCTAAAAAAGTTAATTTTTACTGTCTACCTCTTATCACTTATCATCACAGCTGTTTTCAAACAGGAAGGAAAAATGGTAAAAGAGCAAGAGAAATTAATATATTCTTATAACATTTAATAAAATGGTACTAGTATCTTAGGTATTTGTACTAAAAACAACCAATGAAAGTTGCAGCAATCTTATCAATATCCTCCATCTTATTGTTTTTAATATTGCTTTTGCAAACCCATATTTTAAAAAACTATCAATACATAGACAAGTATTAAAAAGTGTGGCGACGCAGTATTATACCCATGGATAAAACCTTTTTTGTATAAAATTAAAAAAAAAAAAAGAAGTTTTCTTACAGTTTGGCCTTGCCTGTTCTGTCTGTTCTGGTCTGGTCTCGTTTGATGCTGTGTTTTCTGGTTTTGAACTTGATTTGTTTGGTTGGATGCAACAGGCTTTATAACAATAATATTTTTACGTCATTCATACAAATATCCTAATTGGGGCCATAAATAATTGTTCTCAAACCAATAAACTGCATGTCAATGGAGGCATTCTTGCATCAAGTTAAGATCATGTGGTTTATCAACTAATTTTGTATATACAGTATGTAGGAAATAGTTACAAAGCACGTTCAAATGTGAAAATCACAGAATGGAAGCGCTAAGGTGATCACCCAAATGTTAGTTGGATAATCATTTGTTTTTCTTTTAAAAACCACTATTACTAGATAACATTATACTTGTCAATATTTATTGTCTGTATTTACCAGAATGCATTACCAGAATGCATTAGGTAACATGGCAATTTTGTTTGAAACATTAACTGAAAATAGAAGAAAAGACCAGGCTTTCTTACTCCATCTACTGATGAACCTTCAGGATCCTGCACTTCTGGAGACTGTTCATCGCCGTTTCTATTTGAAAGAGGATCATCTGTGACAGGTCTTCTTGATCTGTGTTGATATTGAACATTAGGTGCAGACTTGGGCATATTCTGGTTGTCAAAAACAGGTTGTTCTTTCGTCTCTCCTGGCGGTGTAGGTATGCCTTGTTGGTTCTCATTTGCGTGCCTTTCAGCTTCAATAGATGTTGCAGAATGTTCTCCAACCTCACTTGGTTTAGCATCATTGCCAGATTTTGCAGAATCTCTACTTCCAACATCTCCACTATATGCTTGCTTGGTATGTGTATGTGATTCTTTCTGAAGCTCCATTGTCTGTGATGTACCAGACAGTGCAGAATCTCCACTTCCAACATCTGCATTTTTGGTATGGTTGACTGATCCTTTCTGATGGTCCATTGTTTGTGATGTACTAGATTTTGCAGAGTCTCCATCTCCTTCATATCCACTTTTCTGTATGACTGTTGTTTTTGTACCTACTGGTATTTCCTTTTCCTTGCCATATTTGTCCATGTATTCAGGACTGCAATATTGTATAGTGTCATCGTCATTGCCTGCTTCTGTATTATTCTTGGAAACTGATTGACCTGCATCGTTGTTCTTTTTAGACTCTCCACAAAATATCAATGAACTACTTCTTCCATTTTCTCTTAGAGTTACATCTATCACTGAGCTACAAAGTACTGTTGGTTCGTCACCAGAGGTTCCTAGTCCAGGTTGTGTAGTTAATGATGAAGTATGTCCTCCTTGGGACTGTGATGCAAGATCAATTAATTTTAATTTTTCTTGCTTTAAAGCAGCTACATCTGCTTCGGGGGGCTTTTTAATCTGAGGTACTGGTCCTTCTGCATGAAAAAATAAGAGTAATGGTTATACAAATTCAGTATTTAGACCTTTAATTAGAATTACAGTCTATTTCCAATTTTGCTATAAATATTACATGTTAAAATTAGTTTCAAGAGTGCTGCCTTTTAATTACCAAATATTGTTTTATAGTTTATATGACAAAAATTATAATCATTTTATCTCTATTTCTAAACTTTTTTAAACAGTTTGCAGACAAAAAAGGAATATTTGTAAGATTAAATTAGTTAATTACTTGTCTTATACGCCAGACATACAAATAGGAACGAAAAATCTTCTAAAACTCGGGTTGTATTATACACGGGTCACCTTATAGGACCTACGCGAGTATATACGATATTGTTTATTACGGAACCCCTGCGAAGTTTGGGATCTCCCGTCACAAAATCAACGGTTAGTTGTAACAATAAACTCGCAAGACTGCTCACGACTACTAGATTCTACAAATGCGTGGTTGGCTGGATAGTTTTGGTCAGAAAGGAGAAATCTTCTCTGTGAATTGATTCTTGAACAAGACAAAGAAAGCTCACTAATGACTCAAGCTACTGTATGACCACTTTTATATTTTAATAAAACCAATTTCTTCTAATTTTAAATGCGTTTTCCCCTGAATTTGTGATAATTCGTTACATGCAAGTGCTAAAGGCGTGACACATTTATGATCTCGCATGCGTTTCTGCAAAATGCGTTTCGTCCAAAATCACTTTGAAGTGATGCATGACGATTGGTAGCTATGGCATAGATAACTGCTGTGCCCTAGGTAAAATTGGTAAAAATGCACCAGATCAGACATAGAGACAGAGCCTTTAGTGGGGTCTACTCAGGCGAAACTCTTAATGCGCATACATTCTGAGATTTTTTTTAACAGATACGGTACAGCATTAACACCCAGAAATATCTAAAAAATATTTTTAAAAATTCAAGAATATTGAGAACAAACTATGTTCAAGTCATATACATGTTATCGTTTATTGCCTATTAGGCATTTCATGAATCTATGATATATTTTTATATTGAAAACATCAATAGAACATATAGGTGGAATTTTGTCCAACCCGTCGTAAAAATGTACTCAATACTCAGTGAGTGTGAAAACACTTGCAAAAATAGTACTCCCTGCTTACTTGGGCTCGAATTCAACCATGGCCATCAGATGCAAGCTCAGTGGTCTGAAGGCATGATGCCAGGCTAGTGATCTGGAGAACGTGGGTTTGAGTCCCACTGGAGAACAACTTGCAAATATTTTTTGCAAGTGTTTTCACACGCACTGAGTATTCAGTACATTTTCATGACAAGTTGGCCAAAATTACACACATAGGGCGCCCCCAATTGATTCTCTTGACGCAAATTCAGTTATTGTTTATTCCTTCACAATAACAATTACCATTCAATAATAGTAGTAAATATAGAGCATTTTTTGCAGGTGTTTTCACACGCACTGAACATTCAGTACATTTTCACGACAGGTTGGGCAAAATTGCACATAAAAGCCCCCTAACGCAAATCCAGGTACACAATAATAACTGAAAAAACTTTAAAATACCACAAATTCAAATGTGCGTGACGATATTTTATTTCTTTAGAAATAGGATTTATAAAAGTATATAGTAAATCACGCACTGAGTATTCAATACATTTTCACGACAGGTTGGGCAAAATACATAAAGGCCCCCTTTGATTCTCCTGACGCAAATCCAGGTATTGTCTATCATCACGATAACATTTACCATTCAATAATAGAACAGCTATCGACCTACTTTACAGTGAACTGAATCCAAAATGTATTCATGAAGTTATGATGATCTGAAGTGTTTAAAAACGTACACAATAATAGTTCAACCAACTCTAAAATACCACAAACACAAATGTGTGTGACAATATTTCATTGCTTTAGAAATGTGATTTCAAAAAGTATATTAGTGCATCGTATATGTAAGGGCTTGTTTTGTTGTTTATTTTTTACTTTGCGTTTGGGAGATAGGTGGTAAATTGTTATGAATATAATCAATAATTATAGCATCTAAAACCTAATACTATTGAAAGGTCCTTTTAAAGTTTAATTAGGATTTTTTAGATCATTAGACATATTGAATGAGCCCCCAATAGCCCCGGGCCCCAGTGCTGTGCACTGACTGCACTGCCCATATACCTACGCCACTGGACCTGAGTATTATTAGTGGTTACATAACGTTTGTTATGCAGTGTATCATGTGCTGTAGAAATGGAAAACCATAATGTATTTTAAATGTACCTCTCTCTCTGGTAGGGCCTACAGTATAATCAGTTTAAAAGTGTAAGGTATAGGATAGTGTGGATTTGAACATTTTCCTAATGGTAATGTTCAAAATAAGTGTCAACATTAGGCCGACCAGCCCTCCTTAAACTAACGGTACGTTATCTCACTATATTAATTGGATTAACACAATATCAAGGATAAGTTCTGAGTGTTTAACACTGGTGTCCTTGGATTCAATTATGGGTAAACGGATTAGTTGCCTTTTTTATAAGGTTTTAATTGTTCTTTACCGCCGAAAGTGCGGTATTCTAACATTAGTTTAAGGAGGGCTGGTCGGCCTAATGAGGAAAGTATGTATGATTGTTGGAAAAAATGGTCAACATTGTATTTTGAATTCTCACCCTAACCTTCGCCTGGGCGAAGTGGGCAAAGGCCTGGATCTACGTCTAGTTAGTATAAATTTTGTAAGCCAAGACCCACAGTATTTTGTTACATTTCTTCACAGAGGGAGGTTCGTCAAAAAACCCTAAATCCCCCCTGGATCCGCCACTCAGTCTGTTTTTTAGTTAAATACTCCATAAAAAGCACCTTGCTGTGGAGTGTGCTGTTTGGTGCTCACATAACCAGTCAGTTGTTATGTGGTCAACACTCAGTGGTTAACATTTAACAAATAAAAAGGTACAAGTAAAAAATTGAAAGCATCTCGGTCGCTAAAGCTGTTGATGGGTTGCTGAAAAAAGCAACTCTCTCAGTACTGGCAGTGTTGGTAACTTGTTCCAGACAGGTATAGTGCGCACTAAGAAGGAAAATCTATAGGTGTTGATTCTTGACTGTATGTTCTGGTAGGCCAGGATGTTTGATGTTCTAATTTGATGGACAGCAGGATTAATGCAAAATGGGAATGGAGTATTTAAAAGTTTGTTGTGAGTCTTATAAAGCATTGAACATTGATTTAGTTGTCTCCTGTTAGCTAGAGAATCCCACTTAAGCTGCTCGAGCATCTGGGTAACACTTGATGTTCGACTGTAGGTGTTAAGAACAAATCAAATTTACATGGATTCCAAGCTGCCGAAGAGTATTCTATCTTTGGTCGCACCAGACCTCAGTATGCACAAGTTTATACTTTTGACGAACATGATGAAATATTTCTCATGATGACATGATGAAATATGTTCAACGTTATTACAGATATAGAAATTACATTTTTATATTTTCTAAAATGACAAGCAGTATTTTTAATATGTGACATGTCCAAAAATCGTGATTCATTGCCAAATGTTGTTGATAATTTCTTTATTGAAATTCCTCAACGAATTTAGTAATCTGGGATTCGTTCAAGTTTTTCAAGCTCGTTAGAAATAAAAATACAGTTTTTAAAATGTTACATTTTAAAAGTGATATTATTGTGAAATAATTGTTTCCTTGTTTTGAATTCCTAACCAGGCCCAGTCAGAAGGTCTAGAGTAAGCTTTAACTAACCCTGATTTTAATCAGTGTAATCCTTGGTTGCCTGCTGAGTTTATTGTAGATCTTGGTAAAATGACCTAGAAAAAATTGGCCCCGGTTGAAATGCCCCAAATGAGAGGTAGGTAAAAATGGCCCCCAATAATAAAATTCTGAATTAAAAATGATTTTTTTTAATTATTATAATGCACAGTAGAGTAGACGACACCATAGGCCATTTGCATAATAATGAATGATTACATAATAATTTCATAATTATGTGGGTATGAATTTTTATAATGTTGATATATTAATTTGCATATGCGGGCATATTAATTTTCATATTTTGCTGGTATATTAATTTGCATATGCTGGTATATTAATTTGAATATGCTGGTATATTAATTTGCATATGTTGGTATATTAATTTATATATGGTTGTTTATTAATTTCCATAATGTTGAAATATTAATTTGCATAATGCGGGTGTGT
>NW_022713643.1:110320-117638 GCF_011630105.1 Anneissia japonica
ACAAAAGTAATTATCGCATCTATGACCCTTACGATGAATACGGTTACATGTTTTACACGAATTAATTTTTTGACAAGTTGATGTTTTATCCCGTTTTACGGTTGTTTTATGATTATTAAAGCACCTGTCTCTTATACACATCTAGATGTGTATAAGAGACAGAACAAGGTACTAATAAATAATTTATGTGAAATCAAAATTCTTAAACTACAAACTTAAACTACAAATAAATACAGAAAAATCATAGTTCTTAAAATGCTATTAAAAATTAAAATATAATATAAAATTTAATATATTAACAATCTCGAGCTAAAACAAGGTACTAATAAATAATTTATGTGAAATCAAAATTCTTAAACTACAAATAAATACAGAAAAATCATAGTTCTTTAAAACAATATTATGCGAATGTAAATTAGTAAATAAATGAAAAGCTGCTCTACCATACGTAACCGTATGGTAAAGTTTTAAAGTTATCAATTATTATTCGTTTATCATACACGATGCGATAATCTTTTGTAGAGGTTTCGTTAACAATTTTACGCGTCTTTGGTTTTCGAGTGATACGATTAGATTCAAAAGTCTTAATTATATCAGGACCTATACCTGTCTCTTATACACATCTAGATGTGTATAAGAGACAGCCGTAACACCATGTAATATCATCAAGTTTTTTATCGAAATAGTTATTTTGTAACAGTTTTTTCACAAAGACTGATTTCCCGGATGATGTCGGCCCACTAATTACAGCCGTAAACGGTGTTACCAGTTTGAAAGCCATTTTTATTGTGATTTAATTTAATGATTGTCTGAAGGTATAAAGTATAAGCACACACTCACAGACGCCCACCCCCACAACCCCCACTCACACACACGCGCACACACACACACTTTTTATACATACAAAAGACGGAAGAAAAAAAATCTGACAAAATGTATACGATGCACTATTTCTTTTTATTCAGATGAATATTTTTATATTGTTATTTAAAAACTCTTTTTTAATTGGAAATATAAAATTAAATATATAAACAATCTCGAACATAAACCAGGCATTGATATAAATAATTTATGTGAAATCTTAAACTTTAAAAAATGAAACCGCAAATAAATACCGAATATTTATTTGTTTCTTAAACTGCTATTAAAAATTTAAATATAACATAAAATTTAATATATTAACAATCTCGAACTAAAACAAGGTACTAATAAATAATTTATGTGAAATCAAAATTCTTAAACTACAAACTTAAACTACAAATAAATACAGAAAAATCATAGTTCTTAAAATACTATTAAAAATTAAAATATAATATAAAATTTAATATATTAACAATCTCGAGCTAAAACAAGGTACTAATAAATAATTTATGTGAAATCAAAATTCTTAAACTACAAATAAATACAGAAAAATCATAGTTCTTTAAAACAATATTATGCGAATGTAAATTAGTAAATAAATGAAAAGCTGCTCTACCATACGTAACCGTATGGTAAAGTTTTAAAGTTATCAATTATTATTCGTTTATCATACACGATGCGATAATCTTTTGTAGAGGTTTCGTTAACAATTTTACGCGTCTTTGGTTTTCGAGTGATACGATTAGATTCAACCGTCTTAATGATATCAGGACCTATACCTTTCACAATATTAGAAACAGTTTCAAAGTTAATTTTTTTAGAGTTTGCAAAATTTAAGGTTAAACCTTTAACTTTGCAAACGGTTTTTCCCGAATCTAATTTGTATGCATAATTTTTGGGGCCACCCGACACGAAGCATGAGATATACTTTCCCTCCTTCGGATCAATTTCGGACGTTAACTGACCTAAATAGTCACCGAGTGGGGGGTTCCACTCCCCAGGCTTTGTCACGTATACTACGCTGTCTGTGTCGTAGTACAAAACACGCTCTTGTAATTTCTCTAAGAGATCGTACAACTTTAACCTAGCTGATGCCGTTGTGAATGCTGCTATTGCGACATTAACTTTTCTGTTAACATCTACAAACTGTTCTTCGTTTTCGTATTTAATCTCAGCTAGGTTATCGTTGATAAAATTTATATCGTGAACAATTACCTGAGGATCGGTTAGAATATCGTATACATCGTTCGGTTCCTGTGTATATTTTGTTTTCGTTAAATTTTCTTTTTGGCCAAATTTACCCCAAAAACTATTTAGCATTAGTTTGGCTAGAGATCGTAAACACGGATTGTATTTGATATTATTTTTTTCTAGAGTAATACCCTCTACAGATTTGTAATCGTTAATATATTTTTCTTGATCTTCCGGAGTTTTACACCATTCTGGCCATCCCGATGCTTCCTGTTTCAATTTTAGAAAGGTATTGATATACTCGGTGAATAATCCCGACGAGGGTGTATCTGGGGTGTAGACGCTTTTCTCGGTGAAATGCCACGCAATGTGTACTCTTTCTATTGTGTATCCAACTTCCACGGCCTTCGACACTTCCGTCGTAACCCAAGTACCTGTAAACGATCTCTCGGTTTTTGTGTGATTACACGCTGTTTGCTGCTGCGCTTCCACACATGTTTTACACAATGGAAACGTTAATTTACCGTTTGTACGATAAGGTAAGACAGGATGGAGCAATTGTTTTGGTACTTCAATAGTACACTTGATTATACCGAAATAATCATTAATGTCAGTGGACATATTTTTGTTTGCGATTATTTCGGGGTGCCCAATTGGATAAGTTCCGTACTTATTAACGTACGGATACAGAGAAGTAAAATCCACGTAATGAATTTCTTCATCCTGTTTTACCTGATAATACAAACAAGTCGCATTAGTCCTTCCTCCAAAAAAAGCATCTCTTGGATTCAATATAGGTCTAATATACGGAACGTTAAAGAGCTGACATTTTTCTTCGGGAGTTAATGCGGCCTTAATTTTAACCCAATCGTGCTCCCACATTTCGACGTATTCAAAGTCGGGGAACTGTTGTTTAAGGAAACTAGATTTTTTATTAGTTTTTATGAAGCTTTCAATCATAGGTTCTTTCGTAAATGGGTTTTCTGCTTCAGGCCTGAAACATTTTGGACACCCATGGAATAAACACCCCATGAATTCAAATATAATTTTAGACGTAACGCACGCACCATCAACATGATATAGTCCGAAAACTTTTTCTCCGCCATTTCTGGCGCCCAATTGGATAAGTTCCGTACTTATTAACGTACGGATACAGAGAAGTAAAATCCACGTAATGAATTTCTTCATCCTGTTTTACCTGATAATACAAACAAGCCGCATTAGTCCTTCCTCCAAAAAAAGCATCTCTTGGATTCAATATAGGTCTAATATACGGAACGTTAAAGAGCTGACATTTTTCTTCGGGAGTTAATGCGGCCTTAATTTTAACCCAATCGTGCTCCCACATTTCGACGTATTCAAAGTCGGGGAACTGTTGTTTAAGGAAACTAGATTTTTTATTAGTTTTTATGAAGCTTTCAATCATAGGTTCTTTCGTAAATGGGTTTTCTGCTTCAGGCCTGAAACATTTTGGACACCCATGGAATAAACACCCCATGAATTCAAATATAATTTTAGACGTAACGCACGCACCATCAACATGATATAGTCCGAAAACTTTTTCTCCGCCATTTCTGGCGTGATGGATGAAGACCCCCCTTCTATTAGCTTCATAAGATAACCACTCTATACTCGCGTGTGAATGATTCATAGTAGTGAGATAGTTAGAGGGTGGAAATATAGCTATAGTTGATGGTTTTAAAAAATTTCTTGAATAAACATAGTTACATGCCGAAGCAATAGTCATGATTTGGTTAGAAAATGGATCAACACCACATGAATTAGGTTCGGTTTCTAGTGTTGTAACCCGAAGAAAGAGATGCCTAAACGTTAGACAACATTTTCTGAGAATATCCACATCGCTTATACAATATTCTACGAGTTCCTTTTTCAAATCGAATACGTGATTATTTTTGACTTTTTCATCGTACCATTCAAGAAAGGATTCTCTTGTAGAAACGGACATTTTTTCTGGAGTGTACAACGATGCGTCGGGATACGAACCAACATAATTTTGATTCTCAGAAGAATTAAAGAGGTGTGGGAAAAAACCTTTCTTCAACTCGTTAATGCCAAACGTTTTAGGCAATTTAGAAAGTGACATAGGAAGGAAAGAAAGAGAGTCGATAAAGCGAGTTTTAGTTTCCTTAACACGAACGCTAATTAATTTCCCTCCCCTCGAGACTACGTCAGGTAGGATTCCGTTTTTGTGTAGGTACTGGAGTATGAAGTAGCTGTCATAACCCTGAAAGTTGTGTGCTATGCAAGTTATGTTTTCGTTGTAAGCGTATTTTTTGAAAACATAATCGCAAAAATCCTGGCAAGCAGATTCACCGTAGAAAGTTAACGTTTTTTCACCGCAGATATCACACCCGTCGGAATCAACATCACACTGAATACATTCAAGACAGGTTTTCTGAAGTACACATAAATTTGGTTTGTGTTCCCCAGTTTCCTGCGTACACTCGAAATCAAAGAAAAAATATTTAGTTATGGATTTCCTAAATTCTTCTTGACTTTTAAATTTCTTTTCTTTGTTTTGTTTTCTACGATTTGTTTCATAAAGCATTCATGATCGTAGGAAACGTCTATCCTACAAACCCTACAAAAGTAATTATCGCATCTATGACCCTTACGAAGAATACGGTTACATGTTTTACACGATTATTTTTTGACAAGTGGATGTTTTATCCCGTTTTACGGTTGTTTTATGATTATTAAAGCATTGCTGATTTTTAAAAAGTCTGTTACAGTCTACACATTCTACAGAGCAATCAGAATTAACAGAGGCTGTACAATCATTAGATTTACATAAATTACACATATATTCACACGTATGTTTAAACTTGTTATTATACCCTTTTAAACATTTGTTGCAGAAATACTTAATTTCAAAAAAAGACGTGATACTAGAAATTAAATCAAAATGATTATCATGAAAATATAAATAAATTTTTTTTTGTTTAAATTCCCCACTAAATATAACAGTATTTAAATTATCTTTAGAAATAACAATGAGTTGATAATTGGGAATACTCGTCTGAAACGCTTTCAATTCGTTAATGCCACAGGGCCCCTCTCTAACCCCAGCATTTCTCAACAAATGGAGAGCAGCCCTTCCCTGTTCACATCGGCCCTTTCTCACATTATCCCATCTTTGTCTATTATTAATTTTATCCTCAATCATTGAGATCCCGGTGACGATCGCTCTGGCACAACAGATATTCTCATCCAACTCATTGTTAATTTTAATGAGACATTTACCCCCAAATTCTTTATCAATCCCTTTTCTTACCCTACCTCCCCCTATAGGCATTCTAAAATGCAAAACGTTAATTTTTAAAGTTTCATTAACAAATATATTTGCTCGAGATTGTAAGACTTTCATAATAGCGTTAAAAACAACTTCAGGGGTCATGTGATCCCTACGCCCAAAAGGTATCGATATCGGTATGTCTAAGCCCTCAGATTGAATAACCAATCTTACAAAATCATTATCCTTAATATTTTCACATACGTTATTTAGAATATGCTCGAAAATTCTGTTTAATGTTGGTAAAATATCTATCAGTCTAATATTATCTAAACCTAGTAACCTAACAGCATAATCGTTAATTTTGGCGTTAAATTTTTTATTACATCTATCTTTCAATTTTTTGATTTCACATAAATTATCTATAGGTACCTGATTAAAATCAATTCCCTGGTCATCGTCTTCTTCTCTTTCCTCCTCCGTCTCCTCCTCCTCCTCCTCTTCCTCCGCCTCTTCTCTAATTCTTTTTCCGCCTCCAAATTGAATAATACCTCTCAAATTTTTAACTGCATCTACCGCCTCAGAGCAAGCTTCCTCTAACGAATCAAAGTCCGGTAAATCAAAACCTATGTCGTGTTCTTTATTTTGATCGATTTGCTCCTCATTGTCCTCGTTTGAGGTGCGTAGATCAAGAATTGCTTGCACTGCAGCGTCACACTCCATGGTAATTCGATTATCAAAAAATATTTCGGGATTCTCTTCGGTTCCCAAAGAAGGGTGAGTATCATCGAATACGTTTTCATGATCAATTTGGGCCTCTTGATTCTCATTTGAAGCCCGTAGATTTAGAATGGCTTGTACTGCAGCCTCACACTCTATTGCCACTCTTTCATCCAAAACTAATTCGGCATTTTCTTCGACTTGTTGAGAAGGATGAGTATCGCCGACAGAATTTTCATTAACACCTTCACCATTTAAATACCTTATAAACTCAATAACCTCAGAGTAGTGCGAAGGGTGAGCATCGCCGACAGAATTTTCATCTACATTTTCACCATTTAAATATCTTATAAGGTCAATAGCCTCAGAGTAGTTAACGGTAGTAGATTCGTTGTTTCCAGCCATGTTTCGAAAAAAAAAAATACAGACAAGAACGTACTGACGTAGAGTATCGCAAACTCAAAACTTGTTTTCTTCACTATAATGGAAAGATATCAAGGTATTCCCATGTGTCCCTATTTTATAGATCCTACACTACCATCAACAAACATACGTTAATCCAAGTATTAATTCTAATTATTTACGAATTTTTTTTATTTTTATCATTATAAAATTTTATTACTACCATTATTTTAAATATATTATTTTATATGTACTGTTATTAAAACATACAACCCCCGCTTAAAACAAAGAATAAACAAACGTTACTCAGACATCACGGACCCGTACATATCACGATTTTTCATTACTCATCAGCCCTTATCTCGATGGACACGTTACTCATTGTTTAATCTCACTAAAACGTCATGTACCCGGAACTGTCTGGGTAAGTATCTCATTGGCTAACGTCATGTACCCGGAACTGTCTGGGTAAGTATCTCATTGGCTAATTTCACTATACGTCATGTACCCTCAAATCTATCGGTTTTTCATTATTCGTCATACCACGGTCAGGCCTCAACGTGTTTGGAATAATCTTTTTGAAAATCCCGCTTCCATTAATTCACTACTATAGGAAATTGTGTAGAAAAAAAAAAGATCGCCTTTTGGAGTAGGAATTTACATTACATTGGAACAGGAGTTTACATTACTATATACTATTTGTAAATACAGGATGAGAATACCCTTGTAAGTTTTTTATATTATTATTATTATTCAACGAATCTTATTGCCTGTTTTCTCCCTAACTAAACTAGACCTACTGAAAATAAGTTAGAAATTTAGATTTGTATTTTCATTTACAAATTTTCAGCTAAGTTGAATACAATTTATCACAGGTTTTTTACATTACTA
>NW_022713643.1:117658-117921 GCF_011630105.1 Anneissia japonica
GTTGAGACATTCTCAACAAAAACAGTTCTTTTCAGAACTACTTAGATAGGAGGCTCAGCGATACCCTATATTCTCATTATTATTTACACACCCGCATTATGCAAATTAATATATCAACATTATGGAAAATAATATTAATTTTATCAATATCGTTATTATTTACACACCCGCATTATGCAAATTAATATTTCAACATTATGGAAATTAATAAACAACCATATATAAATTAATATACCAGCACATGCAAATTAATATACCAGCAT
>NW_022713643.1:118626-126308 GCF_011630105.1 Anneissia japonica
CATTTAAATGTTAAAAAATAGCAACAACATAATCAATAAATCAACATAAATCATGCATTTATTAATACTAAAATAATTTATTTGTGGCCAATTTCAAGGGGTTGGAATTATAATTTAACTGAAATTCAATCCAGGTATTGGTAAATATTTTTTTTTTTTTTTTAAGAAAAAGATAGTGCTACAATCAAAATTAAAGGGCTTGGATGGGTTTCGCAGAGTTTTTCAACATTTTAACCAAAAATAGATTCTTATGAATGTATTTAATTTTCTTATTGATATACCAAGTGAGTCAATCACAATTGAATTTTTTGGTTTTCTACAGTGCATTTTGGGAGGTTTGTGGGATTTAGCAATATCATTTAATCCTACCATAATTACCCTACCCTCACAATTACATGCCATTTTAATTTTTAGCATATTAAATTGCCATATTTAAATAAATATGTATATATAGTATATCTCAGTTTACATTAATTAGTATAGTTTTGAAAATAATAAATTGACAACAACAAAAAATTATGGCCACTGGTTTCTGAGCCAGTACACTTTTTTTATAAGAACACATTTTATAAGAACACTGAGGCTGAAATTGTGGTGGTAAACGCTAAGTGTGTTCTTACCAATATTCTGTGGTGTGCATGTGTCTGTTGCGGAGGGCTTCCTCTCTTTTTTCGAGCGTGTTGCTTCGTGTAGCATGGGATTTGTATTTACCAGGCAAGACTGGAATGAAATCTCTAATCGGCCGTCCAAAAACGCAGAGGGCAGGGGAAAGTTTAGTGTACTTATCAGGTGTGTTGCGGTACTGTAACATGGCCCGTTGGAAGGCATTGGTATCGAGCTCGCCATTTGGTCCTGTGTTGTTTGTGATAAGTCTTTTGGCAGACTTCACACCAATCTCTGCTCGGCAATTGGAAGGTGGTAACGCTACTGAAGAGAGGCGGTGGTGTACGCCAAAATCCTTCAGGAATTTACGAGTGGCAGTAGATGTGAATTCTGGGCCGCCATCGGATGAAAGCTCGTCACATATGCCATACGTTACAAAAATACGGCGTAGGCTGGTGATGAGACCCTTGGAGCCCTCCGATGTTTCTCTACAATTGGCCAGTTAGAGTATCGATCAACAACAACTAGGTAGGTGACGCCTTTATAGTGAAAGTAGTCTGCACATATGCATTGAAATGGGTAGGCAAGAGACAACGGAGGATATGGCAGAGCAGTGGGTTGTGATAGCGCCATACGATTGCAGTGATTGCATCTGGTTCGATGGGCAGTGATGGCGAGGTGATGCCAGGCCAGAAGACAAATGTCTTTGCTCTTGCTAATACTGATGATACACCTTGGTGAGCTGCATGGAGTGCATTTAGTACGTCCTGTCGGAAGGAAGGTGGTATCACGATACGTCCTTTGTAGAGTATTACGCCATCCACTGTGTACCTGTCATGCCAGAATTGGTGGTACTGCCGAAGTGAAGGGGGAAGTTCTTTTCGCAAATCAGCTATGCCAGATTCAATAATAGATACGAGCATATGCATGTGCCGGTCACTACTTGTTGCGACTTTCACTCGGTCCCAAGTAATACACTGTGGGCTTAGTGTGCTTAGAGCAGTGGTGGCATCGATTCGTATCATGTCGTCGAGGTTCTCACCATTATTTCTTGTGGGGTAGTATTTGGCACGAATGCCAGCTAAGAGTGGGTGGGCGATGTCGAAGTGTGGCGAGGAATTGTGGTGGGTACCATCATCAGAGATGGTGAGTACATATTCTTGGAGGATCATCTGACGGGGATAGCAATCGCCAGTGGGATATCGGGATACAGTGTCAGCAGCATGATGTTTGATACTGGGTATGTGAATGATGCGGAACCGGTATTGGAGCGTCTTCTCCTTGAGGTTCCTCAGTCTGGCATTTGGGATGTCCTCCAGGGTTCTAACACAGAGTATCATGAGTACGGGTTTTTGGTCTACAGCGATTGTCAGATCATTGCAGCCAAGAACAAAGTATCTGGCTTTGTCCAATGCATCAGCAACTGCCACAGCCTCACCTTCAATTGGGGTGTATCTTGAAGCAGCTGCCTACAAAGGTAACTTTCCAACCGGTGCGACAACAAAAGGGCTCAGTACGGAGGCAATCACAGTGTTTCTGGAACAACCAGAATCCGATGCCTGTGTTTGACCAGTCAGTGGCGAGGCATATGAGCTTGGTCTTGTCGAATACTTTCACTCCATCTTCGATCTCAAGAACAATTGCCAGTTTAGATTCTTTGAATATGTCATTAAGCTGTTCATCCCATTGAAATGGTGTTCCTGGCTTCAGTAATTGACGGAAAGGGAGCATCCGCTTTGCCATCGAGAAGGCATATGCCACTTTATTAATTAAGCCAAACCAAGAGCGAATGTCTGTAATGTTACTTGGTGCGGGGGAAGTCGTTGATGTCCCTCAGATACTTCTGGCAAGGTCGCACATTATCAGGCGTAATTTCAAAGCCAGCAAAGTCTACTGTGTCCTGACCAAATGCAAACTTTTCTGGGTGATGCCATTTCGTCCACATATGTCTAACCAATTGACAGCCTGAAAAAAACTTTGCCTCTGTGTGTCTGACCATAGCAATGTGTCGTCGATACATTTTGTTTTATTGGGGGATGTCAGAGACAATTTCATCATAATGCCTTGAATAACCGTCGCCAGAAGCAATTTAGCCTTGTGGGGCTGTGCGGTACCAGTATCTGCCCCATGGTGTGATGAAGGTCGGCCTCACGATGGGCTACACTGTGGTAGCCGTTCCACACATCGAACAGTTTTCTGCTTGCCGTGCGGAACAGCCTGGGCCTGATGAAACGGCGACTGTGTATGGTGGGTTTCACGGGTAGTGTGTGCATTCAGTGACTGAAAGTCAACTGCTCTGCGTGGCTTGCCATTTTTCTTAGCGCATACTACCATTCGGTGGCACCATGGGATCGGTTCGCCAATCGGGACTGGTTCGATGACACCCAATGTCACATCTTCTCAAGATCTGCTTTCACCTGTGTCACAGGTGACATATAATTTTAGATGCTTAATTAATTTTTCATTATTAACGAACGGGTTTGCTATCAATAAAGATAAAGAGGATTTACGTTATATCCAGGTTTGTGCTGAGTATGCAAATGAGGGATATTGTGCAGGTCACTTTGCTGATGAATATCGAAGGGATGTGTTAAACCCGTTAACCAGGTAAGTCGTGTGTGGTATTGATTGGCTGAGAGCTATGAATAATGAGATAGGTTGTGAAATATTAAATTGGGTGTGACTTGGAGTGGGACTTGGTTTTGAAGTGTGCAAGAGAGAGGACGATGTCCAAAATTTTGAGAATATGAATAGTATTGTAACACACAGCCTACAGATATCAAATGCCATAATAATATGTCTATTTTGAGCATTGAATGTTGCAAATAGGCAAGGAAGCGGGATTAACGACTGCTACATAAAAAAATAGCATATTGAGGATGCAAATTTGGTGAGCTCAATACTAAATTGAGGTGGTGGTTGCAGTCAAAACTACGGTATCTGCATGGTGAAAACCAGAAATTTTACACATACTCCTGATACGCGAGTTACAGTGAACTTATTATTGAGTTAAACATTGAATTTTCTAAACGTGAAACAAGTTGAAATCGTATATGCGAGCTACCTCATGGTGCAGAAAACGTACGGATACGGAAGTGAAATGCATCATTTTGAATTGGAATGGTGAAATCTACCAGATAATAAAAGTGAACTTATTGTTGAAATACATATAATATAGAAAGCATATTGATATTACATAAATTTGAAAAGAAATTAATGATCATAAGATAAGCCATCTAAGTCAAAAGTTATTTAATTCATTTGCTACGTATACAGATATATTTAATGAAGACAATTGAAACTTCTGTGATAGAGTTTAAATGCCATAAGGATAATTAGTAATGTGTAACTGGTAACCAATGGTTATTCTATTTCATAATGTAATATTTGATGGAAGAGCTGTACTGTTATGTTGTATTGTTAAAGAATTAATGTGTAACTACTACTACTTGTTAATAACGGTAGTACTTGTTTGAGATGGTTAGAAAACGTATAATAATAGTGATGAATTTCCATGATGACAGTTAACATTAGTGATGAAATTTGATGATGACAGTGAATATTAGTGATGAAAAGTTAATATTGGTGATAAAGAGTGAGTTTTTTTGTTTTTTTTAATTAAACAGAAATTGAAATGATAGAATATTGCATGTATCATAGCTACAAATACAAAACTGTGATGAACAATAAATGATTATTCTTTCTATATTATATCAGCCT
Organism: Anneissia japonica; assembly: GCF_011630105.1. Taxonomy (NCBI): domain Eukaryota; kingdom Metazoa; phylum Echinodermata; class Crinoidea; order Comatulida; family Comatulidae; genus Anneissia; species Anneissia japonica. Next base: position 122,950 of record NW_022713643.1, read on the forward strand.
AGATATTGAGGCAGTGGTGAGTGAAAAACGTGGAGTTAAATTATAGATGCACTTTTGATACTTTATTAAGGGTTTGTATTTGAAGAAATGAAACACGGTGCCTTTTAGATAAGAAACAATGCTGGAACTCAAGAGAGCAACATTGCATTATTGGAATATTAAAATAGATTACAGTTTTTCGTACGCAACTGGTGTCACTTTAGTAGTGCGTGAATATATAATTAGATGATGAATATGCCTAAGTATTACATTTAGTCCAGTTATAACTGTGTTGCCTACATTCCATTATTGTCTAAATGGAACAACATTTTTAAAACTTCTATTTCTGCTATCAAAAAATGTTATTCAATGGCCATTGTTTTCCGATAATCTCTCAATACATTATTTGCATCTGTTGTGTAACTGTATTTGTTAAAAATCAAATACATTTAGAGAATTACTTTTTTAATCACATAAATTGATCTTATTTTCAAAGAAAAAAAAATTATTTTATAAATTTACAGCATTTTATTGTTGAATTTTATAATTGGGGGACATTGTTTACTTATTGATTCAATTCTTGCTTTTACAGTATTTAAATATTTGAAGATTTAAAAAAAAAAAATCATTCGCCAACACTGTTAATACCAATGTTGATTGTGCGCTGTGGGCGCACCATATGTTTTGTGGTTTGTTTTAAGCCTGTTGGGCGCCCCGCACATTTTGTCGTACCGACTTACATCCGAGAGATTGTTTCGTTATTAAAAACTTGTTTACAGTTTTACATCTTAATCTATCGTGTGATTACTGTGTGTGGATACCTTTTTCCCCAATACTAGCGATTTCTATTGCTGAATTTTTTTCATTGGGGCCATTTTTACCTACTTGTCATTTGGGCCCATTTTTACTGGGGCCATTTTTACCAGGACCATTTTTACCAGGGCCATTTTTACCGACGGGGGCCATTTTTGCCAACATTTTCGGGTATTATGTAGTGGAAATCAGACATAAACCACCCAGGACAATAACCACCTGGATGAAAACCATCCAAAATGGAATATACCATTGTGGGAAGTGGGGTTTACAATGTACTAGTCTATCCTAATAGTTTACAAGAAGATTGATTAATATCTTTAATTAATATACTGAATTATAACATTTTCCTACATATTTTTAATAAAAATGATTTTTTTTTTAGTTGCTACCTACCTGATGATGTTGGATTACTAGAGTGCTCACTAGTAATGGATTGTTTACACTGAGAGCAGAAACAAGCTGGCAATTTGATTTGATAACCACATCCTAAGCATTTAACCTCTAGCTGTTCTTTGTTTTCATCTTTACAAGCTTCCTCTGGTGACTTCTGGGGTTGAAAACGCTGTTCTTCAATTTCATCTTTACAAGCTCCCTCTGGTGACGTCAGGGGTTGAAAACGCTGTTCTTTGTTTTCATCTTTACAAGCTTCCTCTGGTGACTTCTGGGGTTGACAACCCTTTTTTTTTTTAACTTTACAAGCTTCCTCTTTTGATTTCTTGTGTTGATAACACTGACCACAAAACTTGTGCTTCTTATTTTTTGTCATATTCTGGCAGCTTTGATGATATACACATTTCTTTTTTCTAGATGAAGGCATGTTGTTTGGGCATTTATACACTAAATTAAAAAAAATATATAATAGTATTAGTTAAGGACATACAGTGATTTTTATCCATAACCAACACAGCAATGAACATTGAAATCATACACTGTACAAATATTTGCGAATGCCCCTTTTTTTCTCCTTGACTTTCTGTTATAAGGCACTCAAAAAGTTTTAAAACCCCTCCAATTAAAGACCACCTCCAATTAAAGACAACTTTTGAAGTTTAACAAATGTATTTTATCTTTATTATTCTAATTAGAGACCAAAGCTGCTAAAGATCATGGAAACCACAGTCCCAAAAGTGGTCTTTAATTGGCGTTTGACCTGTAGTTGGAATAAGGCATACACAGGGAACACAGATATGTTTTTGTGGTTATTACCATAATGAAGTTTGAACTCACTAGGTGGCTGCTAGATGCCTCCCCTTTTGGACTTGCCAGGTTGAGATATTTTAGAAATCCCCAAAAAATATCAGTATAATGGACTTAGAATTTGAAAGTAGAAAATAGGGGTGATTATATAAATCTGTATCTCAATAACCATTCCTAAGTTTTCTGTCAGACACCCTTTTTGGGTCTTCAGAAAAATCAGTTAAAAACTATCATGGCTATTATGCTACTGCTTGAAACAAGACCAATTCATTCACCATGCCATTCAGTGACATGTACTGAACAGTGTACAAAATATAATTACAGTACTTAATTCAGGTATATTGATTCACAAGACATATATATGCTCCCAAATTATCTAAAATCCTCCCGAAGTAACACAAATCAAAAGGAAAATTACACCATATAAACCAACAATTGGTGTGCCACCAGGCTAATGAAGGTTCACTGGGCAAAATCTGGACTCTCTTTATGTATGATTCAAATTTTACATCAATTTGCAATAAATCATTTCCGTAATCAGTGTTATGGACAGGTGGGACTCAAAAATGCTGACACTACAAATACTTGGTAATGGTGGAACCAGGAAGACATGGAGGCTATAAAGTTACTTTTTAGTGTTATATTATTACATTAGGCTGCCAAAAGAGAAAATAAATTTTTTTTTCTACAGATGGATTAATAAGCTTGAGAGCTACAACAATTTCAATTGATTTTGTTGATCCTTGCCACCTTAGAATACATATTTTTTTCTGTAATTTCAGTTTCGGTTGATTTATTATTTTATTTTAGTGCAAGTATTAATAGTACAGAAGGCCTAAAGTGGTTTTTATGAAATGCTATTTAAATAAAGAATGAATGACCGAATTCCTCCGGCAGGGAAATGTGCAGTTCAACACTACCGCGGTTGCACACTTATTCTAGCCCTGAGTAGTACTACTCTAGTACCACCCAATTTCAAACTATTTGATTGAACATAATTTATAATTGTATAAACGACCAGTGGCGGATCCAGGAATTTGAAGTAGGGGGCATAGGGAGGGAATTCCAGAAATCTTGAGGATCTAAATCTGAATAAATAAATAAATAAATACAATCAGTATTTCAAATAATATTTCAAAACTTAGTGAATGCTCAAGAAATTTTTTTTAATGTAAAGAAAACTCATCTTCCATGAAGAAAATTACTTGCAAGTGTTAGGTGAGACTTAAAGTTAGGCTGCAGAGGGGAAAAAATGTTTGATATGTTGTACAACTGACTTTTCTAAGACACAAAAAGCATATTTGACAAAAAACTTGGGAACGGTTAATGAGATACAAATTTTTGGATATTAAAAACTGGGGGAGAAG
>NW_022713643.1:126383-128596 GCF_011630105.1 Anneissia japonica
ATGACCATATATACCACAAAAATAATGAGATATTGCTATGAAGGTTATTTAAAATTATAAAGTGTTTTTCCCAAACTGGGAACCTGTATATGGCTGATATCAAATTAATTTGACATATTTCATTCTGGAATTCCAAGAATAAAGTAATGTCAGTGTCTCATTCTGATTGGTCAGAATCGTAATTTCTATTTTATTTACTATGGATTCAAGGAAATTTAATTATCTGAATATAGTAAACATAAATTCTTCCCCACATTATCAAAATATTGGCGTTAGTGAGCAATATATTTTAATTTTATGTAGGTAAGTAGTAAGTATATGAATAATTTTTATGCACTGGTTAGTTGATAACTTCATTCTAATTTGTTTTGAGTCTTTTTTCTGCATTTTTATAAGCAGTTACAGACATGGCCAGCGCTAGTGTACTTTTGCACACTACATCCAAAATCAAAAGCTACTATATAATTTATTATAAAATATTCATAGACATGCATAAATGGCTTGAAATTGCCGATTTACCGTAATATTACACTATTTTAAGCCTCTATTATAAGTAAAATCTCGTTCATTCTCAGGCCCGTAGCCAGGGGGGTTTTTAGGGGTTCGGGCGAACCCCTTTTTCAGCGAACTCCCCTTTTGCCAGCGAACCCCCTTAACCAGAAAACGATCCCCCGTTTCCAAAATAGTGCAATTTATTACAAAATGGGAGCATTTTTGGCACTGTTTATTTGTCGCTATCGATCGTAGTCCGATCGTAGAAATCAAAACAAAGCTGCAGTCAGCTGAATGACGTAACCAGCAAGACTTCAAAATGAATATTAATGAGAGGTTTGTTGCCTAGGCTATTTGAACAATCGCGTGCTCCGGAGTTTATTTACTTTGGCACGACGTCATCACAAAAGTTTGGGCGCTCGACATTTTTCATTTCTCTGGGATCGAGGACATGCGACACGCCAAAAATAGCCTAGGAGGATGAAGCGCCGAGAAAGGATAACCGATTTTTTTTGTTTCAAGGCCACAGCAACGAAGAAATCACGAAATTTAAGAAGTTAGAAAATTCACCCTTGTTTTCACCACATGCTCATGATACTGCCTGGCGGCGGGACCGGTGTACATTTTCGGGCTAGGCCTAGGCCCTAGGTCTAGCGTTGCTAGGTAGGGTAGTGTCGAAGCCTGTATGAGGCCTATTATTTGCGAACGATTTTATTATTTATTTTGTAATCGAGCTAGCATAGGCCAGCAATGAAGAAATCACGAAATTTAAGAAGTTAGAAAATTCACCCTTGTTTTCACCACATGCTCATGATACTGCCTGGCGGCAGGACCGGTGTACATTTTCAGGCTAGGCCTAGGCCCTAGGTCTAGCGTTGCTAGATAGGGTAGGGTCGAAGCCTGTATGAGGCTTATTATTTGCGAACGATTTTATTATTTATTTTGTAATCGAGCTAGCATAGGCCAGGGCCTAGGCTAGCTAGGCTAGCAAGGAAATATACTTGGTAATGTTTTCACGTTTCATCAGAATTAATTGACATTCTTCATAATAATATATTTATTATTTTTTCTCAATATATCTCATTTAAACCAAGACAGCTCTTAAATTATTGTTTATTTTCACTGTGCTAAGTTTTTTTACATAAACTGGTTCTTAAACATGTACATTTGTAGCATTATATGTCTGTTCTTTTTCAATATTTCTGTGCAAGTATATTTACATAAATGGTTCTGTAACTTGTAAATATAATAACATTTTTCCTTGCCCTAATTATATATATTTCCATTGGAACTTAACATTTAAGTTATTTTGGTAAAAAATTAAAATGTAGGGCTGTCAGTTCCTATTGTTTCTTCATTTCTGCAATAAATAAATATTATTTGCAATATTTCTCTTTTAAACAAAGACCTTTTACATACCTCCATATTTTAATATTGGTATTTAGCGATCTCATAATGTGCAAGGTTTGTGTTTTGTACAGTCACCTAGTGGGTATTGCTAATTTTATCCCAGTTATATTTTTATAGATAACATTACATAGTAGCATTAAAATGTTAAGCATTGCTTTTTAATAAAAAAAAAAAAAAAAGAAAGTTCGTTTCACAATAAACATTTACGTTCTAAATCCTGTATTGGAAAAAGTAGTCTTCTTATCTTATTTTTAAAATTGTGTAAGAAGTATTTAAATATACATGAACATGCATTTAAATGACATGTACAT
>NW_022713643.1:128712-135739 GCF_011630105.1 Anneissia japonica
CCCAGAACCCCCCTTGAAGCATGCTGGCTACGGGCCTGATTCTCACACCCGACGTCCAACTAATTCGCTGGCCATCTTGAATAAATGTTGGTTGCCAGAGATATGTCAGAATTTCAAGATCGTCTGGAAAAAGAGTCAAAATGAATTCTTAAAACTGGTAGCTTAACACTTTGGTTCTAATTGCACACAATTGATAAGTAATAGGATAAAATTCATAAATACGAGGCAGTTTAACACTGTGCGCTACTATACCCAGTTTGGTTCCAATTGTGCACAGTGATAAGAAATAGGAAGAACTTTATAAATACGAGGCAGTTTAACACTGTGCGCTACTATACCCAGAGCGGAGCCTGAAATGTCTAGCTATGTACTTTTTGGCTTTAAAGCGATTGCTAGACCTAAGGTATTTATTTATTTATTGTCCCATAACCGTAAGGTAATTAATACGCTTCAGGGGCGGATCTGGGTTGACATTTTCGGGGGGTGAGGGTCAAAATATTTTCAAAAAACACCAAAAAGGAGGGGGTCGGGGTCCCCCAGGAAAATTTAAATTCCTAGATAGCGGGAAATGAGCTTTCCCGACTTCTGAAATGTCTTTTAATGAATTTTAAGTCAAAATTCAAGGTTTTATGCCCTCTTAAAAATGGTCAGGTAAACTCTCTCATTCTTATTACAGTCAATAGGCCTAGCCTATGTGTGTATATAAACATAAAGAAAATTGAGTAGTTGCATATCGTATTCTTTTTCCATGAATCGATGATCTCCAAAGAGAACCGGGGGAAATTTTGAGTCCTAGCTGGCGGGAAATGAGCTTCCCCGACTGAAGTGTATTTTAATTCTTCTAAATTCAAGGTTTGTCTCTCGACTTGAAAACGGTCTGATATTTTTTTCATTATTATTACAGTAAATAGACCTATTATGTATTTATGTATGTACCGGTAGTTATTTCAACTTCTAATCCCACTGTAGGCTCACAGGTCATGAAAAATATTAGGTATAGAATTTTTATTATTTTTTTTTTTTTGCCCAAGAGGGTCAGGATGCCCTTCCCACTCGATCCGCCAATACAATTTTTGATTCAAGCAACCACAACAATAGTTGTACACGTTAAAGAACAGGCTAGGCCTAGATCTAATCGTGGCTTGACAGCGCGAGAGATCCGATGTTACGTGCATACATCGTCGTCGTTCTCAAAATTACGCCTTCTATTTTACCGATTTTAGGCGTGCATCTGTGGTTCGATTTTAGTAAAAATACTTGTCTGTTTTAGATTTTATGTTCTAAATGTTAATTTCGGAAGTAGTATTTCTTAAATTTGTACTTGAGTGAAAAGAAGATCTTTGAACAAAATTTTTTTTAAATGATAAATTTTGGTCGGTTGTGGAGGGGGCAACGCAAAATAATTTCTTTGTTATCACTGTGCGCAATTAGAACCAAACTGGGTATAGTAGCACACAATGTTAAACTGGCTTGTATTTATGAAATTCATATCCTATTTCTTATCACTGTGCGCAATTTGAACCAAACTGGGTAAAACTGTCCAAAGGCCTAAACTTTGCCATTACCAAGCCAACGGTCCCAGTAGAGGAGTTTATTGTCGCCACAGAATCAGCCTGCCACCTCCTTCCTGAAGCAGAGGAAGATCAGCTCAGAGGGAAGGTGGTGAGCCTTTAATATAAAGTCCACAAAGCAACCACTACCAAACCTATTAAAAGAGGAGAGAAATGCTCTGGAGACAATAAAAAAGGATAAATCCATCACTGTTCTGCCTGCTGACAAGGGCAAAGCAACTGTGATCATGGACAGTATTACAATATGAATAGAAATGTTATCAGACAATAACACATATGAGAAAATTGAGAACAATCCCACCTCTATATATAAAAGGAAACTGATCGCCAACATTACCAGGCTAGAAAAAGAGAAGAAAATAACACACAAACAAAAGCAATTCTTATACCTCACATCCGAAATCACGCCTAGAATTTACTGCACACCTAAAATACACAAGTCTAACAACCCATTACGGCCGATTGTGGATTATACAGGATCCATCATGTATAATTTGTCCCGCAGTTTAGCTGATCTTAGCACCTCTGGTTGGTAACACCTGCCATCATGTTACTAACTCCAAAGACTTAGTAGCAGGGCTAAAGGATGTCCAATTACAACCGACGGAAAAACTTGTGTCCTTCGATGTAGTATCATTATTCACAAAAACGCCAATCGGAACATCGTTAGATATCATTAAGAAACGGCTGTGCAATGACACAGAATTACGAGAGGACACTGTTAAATGTTGATGATGTAATGGAACTGTTAGAACTTGTCTTAACCACCACATATTTCAGTTTCAGGTTGGACATATATCAACAAAAATCTGGTAAGGCTATGGGTAGCCCATGTTCACCAATTGTTGCCAACATGTTTATGGAATGGCTTGAAGAGCAGGCAATTGAGTCAGCTGACGAACACATAAAACCAAGGTTGTGGAAAAGGTATGTAGATGACGTACTGGCAATCATCCCTATAGGTACCACAGATACATTACTCAACCACCTAAACCAAATCAACCACACAAATAACATCAAATTTACTAGTGAAGAGATGAATGAAAACTCCATACCCTTCCTAGATGTAAACATAACCGTCAACACAGATGGGCACATTAGCACCAAGGTCTACAGAAAAGATACCCATACCAACCAATACCTAGACTTTAACTCCAATCACCCTCTCCAACATAAGATGAGTGTAGTTCGCACATTATTACATCGTTGTGAAAGTGTCACCACATTAAAAGATGACAAAGAGGATGAAATAAAAATGATTACAACAGCCCTAAAACGTTGTAACTACCCGACATGGACAGTAAACAAAGTAAAACATAGCATGACAAAATAGAAAACAAAAGAAACAAATGATCCTACAGAACAGCTTAAAGAAACCATAGGTCTACCATACAAAAAGGGCCTTTCTGAAAAGATAAGGAAAACATTTAGAAATAACAAAATCGGCATGTACTTTACACCGTTAAACAAAATCAAAAACATTGTAGTTCATCCCAAAGACAACATAGAAAAGGAAAACACGTGTGGGGTCGTCTATGAGATTGGATTTAAAAATTGTGACAAAGTTTATATTGGCAAAACGGGCAGGGCACTAAAAACGAGAACAAAAGAACACATGAAAGATGTTGAGGAACATAACGTTGGAGTAAGAACAAGGACCGGCAGAAAATCCTCATCTACACAATTACACAAATCGGCTATAACGGATCATATGACGCAAGAAAATCACATACCAGACTGGGCGAACATTAATATCCTACATAAAGAACAAGGGTGGCTAAAACGGAAAATTAAAGAATCAATATGTATTAGGAGAAATAACGCTACAATGAATAGAGACGAAGGCGCACATCGCCTCTCACACCTATATGATCAACTACTAAAAACGGCTGGAGCGGCCCGCTACCAACGAGCATCGGCGGAAACCCTTCACAGATTCTGACGAAGCATGACTGATAGCCAGGCAAATCTTTCAACACTAACAAAAAACCGTGAGACTTAATATTTGGTTTATCTCAAGGAATTATACATATTTATTGCTATTTGAAACCAGATGAAACTATTTACCCATTATACTCTAATAATAATAATAATGATACGAATAAATATATAGATAGACAAGGCAAACTCGACTCAGCTCGCTTTTTGTTTGTAGGCCTGTACAGTTTTAATGTCATAAAAAAACCTCCACAGTTTAATCTTTCAATTTATGTTTTAAAACCCTATGGGTAGGCCACAGAGGCATTTCCGTACGATTAATTACTGTATTTATTTTTCCTTATTTCTTTTTCTTCTTGCTTTCTGAAAGAGGGGGTGGGGAGAGGTAGGGGCACGAATGGCCCGGCTCCCCTTTAATTGACACAGAGTACTGAGATTATAAGTATACTGTACTGTTTAAGTTGAATTGACATAGCATTCAGATTTCCTATCAAATAACCCACAGCGCTGTGCCAATTACATTTTGGAAATCATTGACAATGTCCTTAAAGAAGTAAATAGTACATTCTTTAGAAATTATGACAAGTAAAAAGAAGTGAAAGAATTTTAGTCAGCCATGGTGGACTGACACCTACCCCTAGGCCCTATTGAGTGCTATTGAATTTTAATTTTTATGTTCTTATTTTTAATGTCTCTGATGACAAAAAAATGTAAAAAAAGTAATAAAACGAGAAAAAAATCAAGGTGGGTGAATCCCCACAAAGAGAGATAAAAGATGTTACTGGAATAATAATTGTAACTACTACTACTAACTAGGCCTAGGCTAGGTAGAGTTCCTACCCGGGAACTCTACTAATAGTAGGTAGACTTACCCTACTAGTTACAATAGAGTTAGTACAGTACTACTACTACCACCACCAAGTAAGTACTACTTTCTAGCATTCTGCATAGCCTAGTTAGTTAGTTGTTCCAGGGAACAGTGACTGTTTCCTGGTAATTCTGCATTATTATTATATAATAATAATTGTTTAATACTGTATTACTGCCTCGTTCCAAATTACAGTATTTATTGTACCTGAGACAATCTCGAATAATCTTTCGGCTGCCATCCCTTTCGATCAACATTGTTCTCCCATACTTTCCTCCTTTCCTTATTAGCCGGAAATCTGTGTAGTTTATTCCCCTTCTCTCCTCTATTTTTACAGCCAAATGCACAGCAACATGGCATCACTTATTTTTGTGAAATTTCAAAAGCCAAAATTATTACGATCAGATTGTAATTCAGGGTTGCATACGAGAGCCTGCCATTGAACACGAAAGTTACAGCGACTGACTTACTTCGCATCAAAAGTAAGGCACCAAGATGGAGGATTGAGGGCGTACAGTAGTCACATGATCTGAACCGCTCATGTCGCAACTCTGTCTATATAGGAACTCTATTTGCCTCCAGTTGACAGTGCCGCCAACATTTCAGAAAGGCCAATGTAAACATTGTAAGGGGCAGGGTTGCTATTTGGCCTTTTTGACGACCAGATTCCTCAAATCTGGCCGTATAAAAATTTGCCTGGCCGTAACATTTGAAAAGTCACGGCCAAACTATATTTGGCCAAATTTTTAAAAAGTTTACATTTTTTTTTCAATATAGGCCTAATATAACATAGACTTGTTTTGGATTGTTCTTGTTAGCTTAAATTCTGTATTTGATTCTAATCATGTACCTTTGTTTGTACTTTACACAAAACACTTAATCTAGGCCTATGTTACCCGGACAACTTTAGCCGATTTGACGTAAGAGAGTTCATTTAAAAGAAAACAGTTACATTTAATAATTTACATTGTTTGGATGAAATACTGTATATAGTTTTTATATGAACTTTATCCTCTTTTAAGCTTTATGAAGACAGTTCAATGCAAGTTTTACCATAATATTGTGTGTTTTTGTATATGTTCCATCCTGGTGGAAGTTCTATCTCTTTTGAATCTCTTTTGAATAGAAATTAAATACTAAAATTTTTGCTATATAGATTGACTACAATGTACCTTAATATTTAATACATTTAAATCAAATTTAGATCAATCTTAATAATGTGATTTTAAAGAGCAGATGTGGATTTAGGGTTGGGGTTTGGGTGGGGGGTGAAAAAAAAAGAAAGAAAAATTGATCGCCCAAACGCATCAGAGGTTATTTTCGGGCGTCTAAAACAAAAATTTTCTCCAAGATGGTGTTATCTCGATCGGCCCCACTTTCTCCCCTTTCCCCTTTTCGGCCCCGGCCCCCTTCCCCTTTCGGACATGAATATTTACCCACTGTTGTCTTCTAATCGGATTAAAATCTGGCCGAATTTTGGCCGATATCGAAAAAAAGTTTGGCCGAATTTGGCTGTGAGATGGCGTGTGTTTGCCGTGAAACCAGAGCCGTAGATAGAGAGAGTTTGGCCAACTTATTGCATGGAGGCCATGTCGTTACCAAACAGCCCAGGCACATGGGCGCGTATAGCTTTAATGTTTTGTTTTGGTGACAACATGGCCGGTGTAAAGTCATGTGATTGCGATCCACCCAATCACACACGCATATATCGAATCCTGTGAAACCGAGTTGGCCAAACTCTCTCTATCTACGGCTCTGCTTGAAGCCTGTCGACTATCTGGCAACCCTGGCAGCGATTTTTTTTTTCCATACGAAACATTTGCATGAAACTTCACTCGGGCCATCTCGGATTGACTCGAGTGAGTACGATACGAGGAACAAGAGCAGACACTTCGCAATGTCGTGACGCTCGAGTTTTACTATTATTGCTCTTTCTGTGTTTACCTACGGTAGGCCTATGAAATTTCACGGACATATGTGATGTACGTCACTGTGTAACTAACCGTGACCTTCTTGGATGTTATTAAATGTTAGTATATTATCTACAACAACAACAGCTAGTACCTCCTGTTATACAGTGTAGATAGGTACAGTTATACCAAAGGCTAGAGAGAAAGAGGATAATCTATAGGCCTAACTACAGGCTGAGGTCTTACCTAGGCCCCTCCTTAAACTAGGCCTAGGGTCAGGCTGACACAACAGTCACGCTTCACATACTGACATGGACTGAACTTTTGGGGGGGGGGAGAAATGGGACAAAATTGAAGCATGAAATGAAAAATAGAGCGCATAAGATAAATATTATTAAATAAATAATATCCCATTCCGGCGTTATTGAACTTGTCCAAACTATCATTGTAATGTAATTAATGCTAAATAATAATAATAATAAAAATAATAATAATAATAATAATAATAATAATAATAATAATAATAATAATAATAATAATAATTTCAGCATTAATTACCTTTGGCCTATGCCTTGTAATGAAGAACCTACAGATACTGTACTATTTACTAGGCCTATAAATAATAATCGCCCAAGGGGAATATCTTTTTTGTTATTTCCCCTTAACGTCGTTTTTTTAATTGTTCTCTAATTCCTCCATTGTCTAAGTTCCCCTTAAGGTACAGGTAATAATAATTAATA
>NW_022713643.1:136092-138270 GCF_011630105.1 Anneissia japonica
CATCTATATTGTTCTATCGCCTGGTCTAGCCCAGTGAAACCATGTTAACATTCCTTTAATTTAAATGAGACCGTTGCGATTGCATGACCGCGTAATAGTGACGTCATCGATAACGGTTACAATATTCAATATTTAAAGATCTGTCGCGGGAACGGTTACAGCTGTCTCTTATACACATCTAGATGTGTATAAGCATCCAGTATTTTAGAGCTGCCTATTCTCAGCTCTTCTCTTAATTTGAAAATAACTGTCATTCTGTTTCATTTGATCAGATGAAGAAAAACGCGCTTTTCCTTACTCTTTGTGCTTTTCCCAGAAAACGTTTTTAGTAGGCTTAGGTAATTATACAAAACCCAGGCCTAACTAAAAAATTAAAATTGTCATAGTATGTAACTCAAGTTAAAATAACACTTTTCATTACTCGTGCAGCTTAATCAAATATTATGTCATTTTAAACAACCCATTGATATTAACATGGTAACATCAATGTATTTTTAAAAATTAGACAGCGACGTTCTCTCAGAATTTGTTCTGTAGACGTTTATCTGTTAATGACCTTTTGACCTCCTAAATTCTGCAATGAGATTTTCGGGTCGATTCAGCCGAGACGGCCCGAGTGGAGTTTCATGTAAATGTTTCGTACGGAAAAAAAGATCGCACCCTGGCAAGGGGGTCTATGTGATGTCCATTGTAATAATACTACGAAACAAAATCATCAATTTAAAATCAAATTTGTAGACATACTTGCCTTATATCTTAACTTGCAGGTGATTTTATTGGTAGATTAGTTGGTTTTTAAGTGTGTAAGTATGATTGATGCATGCTAAGTGATGCCTTGTTTTACCGTACCGTAATTCTTGGTTACACTCTTTGGCAAAGATACTAGAAATACAAGATAGAGCACTCGCATTGTAAAAATGAGGTGGAAATCATGCCCAACGTAGGCGGCGCCCTTCTTTTTAACCATTCAAGTTTTCTATACTTCGTGCCCAACGTACAGGGCGCCCTTCTGTTGCTAAGCATATCCAGAGGCAAAAAGCGCCCTTCCTTTTCCACTAATGGAGGAAAACTTTTTCACTAAGAGCAAAGATACTAGAAATACAAGATGAGTTCTCCACACAAAAAAAGTGTTCCACCGAAATGCATGGTGTGAATACAAACAACGGGACGCCCCCTACAGCTGGATCTAAAAAAACTTCTGCCAAACTTTCGTTACAAAGTCGTCGCGTATTATATTATCAATTCTCAATTAAAAAATTGTACACCGCGATGCGCTATGGCGACGTACGGTATTGGAGGGCGTTGCTGTGCAGTAAATTGCAACACATCATACAAACAGGGTCATAATTTATATCGATTTCCAAAGAATTTGAAAAAAACTTTATGTAATACGGCTCTGGCATGTAGTTATACAATATGGAATGCCAGGTTTAATCAAATATGGGATAATTGTAAATTTTTGGAGTAAGTTGATGAACTTCCTTTTTGTTCTCGTTGCTTTTTTTTTGTCCTGCCTCATTTGAATTCCAAACTTGGACCTGGAATGAATGTATACTTTCTTTTGTGAGATTTTAAAAATTTTATTGAATAAAGAATGATTGAATAATCAGAGGCGTACGGTGAAAAATCTAAGGGGGTGTCGAAACGAAAGCGCAGGGGGCAAGCTGAACTCGGAGCAATTTAGCGAAGCTTTCAGAATTCGCGGGGTGCGTTATTGTGAGTAAAGCGAGCATATTTAAAGAGCACTTTCTTTAAAAAAGGGGGGGGGGGTCGACCGCACCCATAGACCCCCCACGGTACGCCCCTGATAATAGGTAAAATATTGCACTGACATTAAACAAAAAATTAGCTATATATATTATAAATATATATTAACATTTTTTTTTTTAAACTTGACATATGAATTAGCCTAGGCCTATTGACTTGCGTAGCTAAGATATTGAAGAAAAATAAATAAATAATTAGACTAGCCTAAAATAATGAAAAAAGTACTAAATTACTCGTTCGTATAATAACGCTAGTATTGTATGCAGTTAGTTATTTATGAATGATGTGAAAATGGAGCTCTTTTGGTAAAGGAAATTTAATAATATTAATACAGGTCTAACTCTAATTACTTAAGACCACTTTTTGGACCAGGATTTCCATGGTCTACCTACCTAGCATAGCCTATATACG
>NW_022713643.1:138320-139924 GCF_011630105.1 Anneissia japonica
ATTTCCGCCTCATTTTTACAATGCGAGCGCTCTATCTTGTATTTCTAGTATCTTTGCTAAGAGTGCATCCGGCCATACGATTCTGCGCTATTTTTGTTTTCTATACTGATCCATAGGCTTAATTGTGTGTTTTATTTGGATAATAGTAACGATTTCTACCTCCGCCAAGGAATTTTGTATTCACCGTTGTCACAGTCTGGGTACAATTGTACTAATTGTACAATTGTGTACAATTTTTGAATTGAGAATTGACAATAAAATACGCGACGACTTTGTAACGAAAGTTTGGTTGAAGTTTCTTTAGATCCAGCCGAAAGGGCCAGCGTCCCATTGTTTGTATTCCTACCATGCATTTCGGTGGAACACTTTTTTTGTGTGGAGAACTCTATCTTGTGTTTCTAGTATCTTTAGTGAGAAACCTAATGTCCAAAAAAACAGGTTTGCGAGATAGGCTTGCCCAAAGCAATTTTATTGCATTTTCCAGATATTTTGGGTATGCTGAATCCAAAAATGCAAAATTCCATTTTTTCCGAGATTGTCTTGGCGGCCATTTTGGAATTTCAAAATGGCCGCCATTTAAACAGTAAAAGTTACCATAACTGCGCTGTTAGAGTAGGTATCGATATGATTTTGGTACCAAACCCTATGTTCTCAATGTTAACCTGTCCAATGGTGATATTCTCACAAACCATAAATGGCAGCCATCTTGAATTTCAAAATGGCTGCCAGTTTGAAAGTAAAATAGCAATTAAACTGTGCTATTAGAGCAGGTATCAACTTCCAAAATGGCTGCCATTTTCACAGTAATAAAAAACAAAACTGTGCCATTAAAGCAGGTCAACATGATTTAGGTAGCCAAACCCTGTGTTTTCAATGTCAAGCTGCCGAATGGCGATATACACATGGATCAATAATGGTGGCCATTTCGAATTTCGAAATGGCCGACAAATTTCTAACACAAACTGCTTAGTTTTTTGCGAAGTAATGTCAATTATTAATTGCAAAACCCAAGTTTTAATTGCAAACCTATCAACAAATTAACCTGTCTAATGGTTATATTCCAAGTGGAATCATACATTTCTTGGACCAGGAAGACAGAAAGACAACACATGTGAAGTACCAAAGAGAAATCCAAAAGGGGCTTTGTCATGATTGTATGTCAGTGGTCTATCGTAAAAGATCAGATCGAATGAGCACACACAACTTTAATACATGATTCAGACATCAAAATAAGTTGAGAGAACTAGTGCATCCGAAAAACAAGATTCCAAACACTCACCTTAGAGTTATTATGTGGTCATTGCAACCAATAGTAAAAGGTTTGACCATGTGTTTGAACAATTTTTGTCAACCCACAACAACACCCAGGGACTCCTGCTTACATCAGACCAGGAGAGAGTTGCCGACACAATACCACCAGTCGGCAAGCTGGAGACAGATATGCAGGTTTCTACACGTTAGTTTGAGAATGGTAACTGAGTGACCAAAACTGTCATACGTATGTTTTTTTAAGTCTAAAATATCTAAGAAATTTAACGTAAATATCGATAATTGTATTAAATGCGTTAAACCTATTGCAAATGCAAACTATATAAATATATATA
>NW_022713643.1:140120-154814 GCF_011630105.1 Anneissia japonica
TATATATATAGATTAAAAGGCAAAATACTGAAAAACAACAATGGCTGGATCTCAGTAGAGATACAAAAATGATAAGCAACAGCTAAAAAGTAAACGTAAGTAAACAGCCAGAAATAGAACCAGAGCTTTTTCGGACAACACTAGTCCTTCCTCTGCAGTGGCGAGTGAGTGAGGGTAGAAAAGCTAGATGGTATAAAGTGAGAATTTCATGCAAGCATGATTGGAAACATTAGGCTGGGTGAGATTAGAATAAACAGCCTAAACAAGTAAACAGGAAGGCCAAAACTAAACTTTAGAGGCAAGCCTCAATAAATAAGCCAAATGATTTATAAGTAATAAATTTGAAATGCCATTGGTTTAATTTAGTGTACTGGGAGAACGTTCCTAATATTGAGTCCAAATGGTGTGGTTGTTTTAAGTAAAAGTTCCCAGTGATTCTCTTTATCTTTGCGATTTTTGTCGCTCCAATTGGCATTATGGTCAATTGCAATCACTCTGAAATTTGAAATTGAATGACCAGCTAAATTTAAATGATCGGCTACTGGTTGATCAAGCTTAGATGTTCTGATAGCTGATCTATGTTGTGTCATTCTCATACGGAGAGTGTTTTTTGTTTCTCCGACATATTGTTTACCACAAATATTACAATATATGAGATAAATGATATTTTTGGTGAGGCAATTAATTGATTGCCTTATACGAAATATTTGGTTTGTTTGGTTGCTCTTGAATGATTGTGTAGAATCAAGCAAGGAGCATGTTTTGCATGATGAACCACAAAGATGACTACCCAAATTACGGTTGTCACAAGAGTTAGTTTGCTTCTTGAATTTAGATCGTACTAATATATCACGAAGGTTAGGTGGTCTGCGATAGGCTATGAACGGTGTATCCGGAAAAACAGACCTAAGACGTTCTGTAGTCTGTAGAATGGACATATGTTTCTGAATTATAGCCTTTAGTGGTGGTAACCTAGGGTGATAGGTAGTGACCACTCTGGTCGATCGTTGATGTGGTTTGTATGTCAGTGTTTGAGCACAAGGTATGTCCTTTGCTTTTTTTATAGCATTTTCAATGGGTCCTCGATGATAATTTCTATTCCGGAGATGTCCGGATAGTTCTTCTGTTCGATTCTGAAAATCTAAATCCGAAGAACAAATGCGTCTCATGCGCAATGCTTGGCTGTACGGAATGTTTTTGTACAGTGCGGGGGGTGACAGCTGCTAGGGAGCAGGTACATATGCTTATCCGTGCGTTTACGGAAGAGATCAGTTTTAAGTGCACCATTTTCCATGGTCACGGTGATGTCCAAAAAATCTACACTGCTTGTGGTTTGGTTAGCAGTGAATTTGATTGTGGGATGAGCCGAATTAATGTTCAATAGGAACGTATCCATACTATCTTCACCATGGGTCCAGATCATGAAGATATCATCAATGTAACGAAACCAAACATCTGGTTTCTTGGGCTGTAGGGACAGGAAATTGGCCTCAAATTGTCCCATAAATAAGTTAGCAAAAGATGGAGCCATTTTGGTGCCCATCGCTGTGCCATGAATTTGAAGGTAATGACCGTCGCCGAAAACAAAGTTATTATTGGTCATAATCAGCATGATGAGTTCACGGAGATGTGATTTAGACGGGGTTGTGCCCCGAATTTGCTTGTAATTTGAAATGCACGCATTAAAACCTTCTTCATGAGGGATATTAGTATATAATGACGAAACATCAAGTGTAGCTAGAACAGTATTATATATATATATATATATATATTCTTGTAATATCAAACAGTCCACAGTTAATATTCCCATGCAGATTAAATTAAATCGCAGTCAATTACTTCTAAAGGATCGGTCACAATTAGGTGCACAGGGCAAGGAGGTATCGGCAAAGACAGTAGAACAAGGAATGCGCAATTAAACTACTTTTTTGTTCACTATGGGTTGTTTTTCCAAAAAATAAGAGTTGGATCTACTTCATTGGTATTTTTACCATTTGGCAATACCAAAATATACTTGTGGGATTGGGGACAACATATCAAGTTAATAGAACAAAGACAGAGGTTGTTTCCTTATCTTTGCTAATGGTTAGAGTTTAACATGATCAATATATCAATAATAAATAATGACAGCATCAAAGACACAGATTAACGATTACAAACCAGATAAAACAGTCCAACTTTGTTAAAAATTTGACAGATATGATGTTTAAGATTTAGTGAAGTGCAAACTATTAAAAGAACAAACCAAAACCAATTAATATGACGTCAAAAGAAATTTGGCAATAAACCATGTGTCTGTGATAGATATTATCTTTTGGAAAAATCAAGTCATCTATGGCACATGGGCACATCCATTTGGAGAACATTATCAGGATGCATCAAATGACAGACACATTGATGCTACTGTATTTTATAGACTGCCTTAGACACAAAACTAATAAATGCTTACTTGCCACCCTATATCAATGTTGGTTATTGCAAATGAAAAAATAGGAAAATTGCAAGTACTGTGGTTACCTTGATATGACTTATGTACAAGTCTGTACATGACACTTCAATTAAAATATTATCTCAGTCAAGAAAGAATTGTTGATGGGAGCAATATTAATGGGTCATGCCAACAACATATTTTACTCTTCCAGCACCCAAAGCAGTCGTAGTGGGGGCTAAATTTGTGTTCCAGAAAAAATTGCGCAAGAACTATCATTTTCTGCCCGATTTTATGGTGTAGACGTCTGTTCAAGCACTTTTAAAGTGCTTGAACAGAATATCACCATTGGACAGGTTGACATTGAAAATATAGGGTTTGTTGCCAAAATGATGTTGATATTTGCTCTAATGGCACAGTTATTGTTATTTTTAATGTGAAAATGGCAGCCATTTTGAAATTCCAAAATGGCCGCCAAGGCAATCTCGGAAAAAATGGACCCTTGTATTTTTGGATTGAACATACCCAAAATATCCAGGAAATGCAATAAAATTGCTTTGGGCAAGCCTATCTCGCGAAATGACACTAGGGTCCACACTACTTTGTCTTTGGCTAGACCTAGCTGTACGCCTAGTAGCCAAATAAGCGGTGGTGTGGCTTAGAATAGGAAAGTTTTGGTTTTCTGAGCATGTGTAGATTGCCCTTATCTGCCTAATTAGCATAACAATTCGTACCACACACTTAGCTTCCTACCTGGTAAAAATCCTTGGTTTGTTTAGGAGATAATGGCGAGTTTGTCAAGGGGCCAGTTTGTCAAGGGTTGAGTTTACTAGGGGGCGTTGCTGACTCAGGACTGGCAGAGCCATATATATAAAGAGTTGCGACATTCCGCTCCTTGGTTTACGAAAGTTTTTTTGAAATTTTGTTTCATAATCTTCCCAGTGAACACATGCAAAGTATATGTGTTACGTACATTGCATATTAATTTCACACACTTAATTGGGTTTACAACTATATTTTATAATTAACATCACTTTGTATGGACAGCGTATAAGAATTCATATATAATCGAATATGTTCGCACGTGCGTGCTCGCGTAAATTCCGTGCTTGCGTAAATGATTGAAATTAAAATTGTTTTCAATTATCGTTAATTCGTCACAATTTAATCAATGAAGACCCGACCTATTTTATTTAATGGTAATCTTTTCTTTGGTTTTAATTGTTTTTAATAGTAAAATATTTAAGCTAAATAAGAAAAAAAATTAATTTTTTTTCCGACCTTTTCTGACGATCTTTAAAGGTTGTTCGCTAAACAATATTAGAAAATGGTTTTTAATTTCAAATCTTTGTACAGCCTGTATAAATACGAATGACAATGAAAATAATGGTGATGTTTAATAATCTTAAAAATGATTTGCTGTTTCTATTGCATACTATTATATAATTTTTATAACTTTATTTTGGAAACGACGCTTTTAAAACAGCGGACACGCTCTCGCAGTGTGTTTATAAAAGTAACATACTGTACAGCCATAATACAATATTAAAATAGAGGCGAGACTTTTAATACAATAAAATGTATGTTACATAATTACACAAGTTGAATATATCACAGATCCTGTATATCATTTAACACTTACAATTTATAACATTTACAGCAAAGCACAGTTTATATATTGCGGCCAAATGACTTATACTATTTTAATATTTATAAATAATAATAATCAAATTAATAACATAAGATTTGTATAGGGCTCGCTCATATTCAAATTTAAAGAGCAACAATCTATATACCCTATATACGGATTTTAATTACATTTTGATATACATATTTAATTAATTTTTGCTGGTCTTCACATATCATTTATTTGCAAAAATAACATGAGCTACTTCAGAATTGCCTAATTGAAGAATGCTTGCCATTGAGGGGCTCCCTCGGTCTATCGGCGAGGATTAAAGAACTGCTTAAAAATAATAAATTATTACGTAGTATTATTTTATAATATGAAATTTGATATAAAGTAGTGAAATCATTAAAAAAAATCTATAAATAGTTACATGAAATTCGATTAAAAGATTAAATTAAATTAAACTATACAGGAGGCCGCTAACTGTATTATAAAATATTATACACAGGAACGCACATCACGTTATTACCAAAATGGCCAATTCATTCCAATTGGAAAAAATCATATTGGGTCCAATTGGAAAATACATCATTGGATTTTGGCACTTTCCAATTGGAAATTACATCATTGGATTTTGGCACTTTCCAATTGGATCCAATTGGAAAATACATCATTGGATTTTGGCACTTTCCAATTCAACTTGTTTCCAATTGGACTTGTTTCCAATTGGATGTTATTAGCTCAATTGGAAAAATTCCAATTGGAAAGTGCCAAAATCCAATTTTATCCCATTGGATTTTGGCACTTTCCAATTGGAATATTATCCAACATAGCCTTGACACTTGTTGGAAAGTTGAAGTTAAAATTTAATGTTTAGTTTCAACAGAAAATAACTGACATCAGATACTTGCAGAGCCTTCGCTTCAAAATTCAGTTAATCTGTTAAAAACAATATAGGTCTAGAGATAAAAAGCAGTTTGATATAGTGATACTGATGATATAATAATAATCATTCATTAATTATCAATAATTAATTAAACAGTACTACTAGGCCTAGCATGCCTTTTATCTAGGGCTAGGCCTAGACTAAAGGCCTAGAAATATAGCCTAGCCTTCCCTATGCTAGGCTTCTGGGTCAACATAGGCCTACCAATACTAGCCTAGGCCTAGTACTAGTAATACAAATTGTATCCCCCTGCTGGCCTAGGTAGGCCATTATACTATCTAAATCAACAAATTTAAATTTAAAAAAAAATAAAAAAGTTTAAAACAAGTATGAAATAATCTGAACTAGGCCCTAGGCCTAGGCTAAGCTTGGCCTAATCATTACCCTGTTATTATTGAGTTAGGCTGTGCAAGCATAGCCTAGGCTTGGACAGGCCTAACGATATGGCATGTAGCAGACAAAGCCAGCCCCACCTACACAGCCATATCTACCCATCCTGAAGGCCTCCATGCCCTGAGGAAGGCTATACACTGCACTATTCTACCTAGGCCCCTCAGGTCACCCATGGCATTTGGCTGGCAATGTTCGATTTTTAAATTCAATTTCTAATTAATCTAAACCAATAATCATTTCAAAAAAAGTCTAAGAAAGGACCAGGCTTAGTATTGTATTAAATAGTTTAGGAATTTGAACACAAAATACTTACTTTTTATGAACAAAAACAACTTAGAGCAGGACAGCCTGTCATATTCTCTCACCCATTGTGCAAAAATGGCGCATTTTAACTGTATAACTTTTATCACGCAGTTGTCCAGACACCTGTTAATACTGCATTCTGATTGGTCAAATAAATCCCAATTGGAATTAACACAATCCAATTGGATAATTGTTATCCAATTGGATAATTGTTATCCAATTGGAATGTAAAGACAATCCAATTGGATATTTGTTATCCTATTGGAATTTTAAAACAATCCAATTGGATATTTCTCTTCCAATTGGAATTGAAAAACAATCCAATTGGATATTTGCTATCCAATTGGAATTTCAAGACAATCCAATTGGATATTTCTTATCCAATTGGAATTTAAAGGCAATTCAATTGGATATTTCTTGTCCAATTGGAATAAGTAAAAATTCCAATTGGATATTTATAATCCAATTGGAAATCTGTTCCAATTGGATTTGGTTTTTTTTACTTCAATTGGTATTTGTTATCAAATTGGATTTTAAAAAAAATTTCAATTGGAGATTAATTGTCCAATTGGATTTTTCCAATTTCTAATTGGTCATTTGTCATCTAATTCATTCCAATTGGATTTATAAAAAAAATCCTATTGGACATTTGTTATCCAATTGATCTCAATAGGATTTTTTCCAAAATTCCAATTGGAATATTTTTTTCTTAATTGGAACCAATTGGATCCAATTCATTCCAATTACAATCCAACTGACTCATATTGAATCCAATCAATTTCCAATTGGAATGAATTGGTCATTTTCGTATGACACAAAATGGCTTCTAAATTCTCAATGTCGCAACTCTTTCTATCTAATGGCTCTGAGGACTGGAATCCAATACGGTACCGACAGTTTAGAATAGATACTGCCGTATCGGTTATTGTCTCCATAAAAATACACAAAATATCTACCTACCAACTAGAAGGCTACGTAAAATACGCTAACGTAACGAGTCAAACAGGATCTGGCTTTCTGTATGTTGATACTTCTCTCATGATTTGAAAGATGACAACAAAAACCTCTTCTTATTGAAAGCTGCCACTGTCTGTTGTAGTGAAAAAGTGGATTTTTGCGAATGAAATTTATTAGTATTTAATAGAACTCACTCCCTTCAACTGGCACCCGATAATACTCATAATTCTCCCATGAACCGGGTTTCACCCAAAATGTTTTACCTTATTAGCATATTGGAAATACCCTAACCAAAACAAAATGGTATGATCTTACATCGGGCTTACAATAAGCTAAATATAACTTAAGCAGTACAAAATTATGTTTGATTTTTAAAAACGTAGTTTTGGGTAAGTCTACTATATATATAATATCGATTCCACGTCAACTCATATTCATTGTAAAGAGAACATAGGCATTTGATATGCATTTAGGAAGGTGGTATTCCCTAATAATAATGTACTCAACCAATAACTTTGACGTTTATCTCACTTCCGCCGTATTAAACAAACAGAATGTAGACCTAATATGTTATCTATTAACTGTAATACGCTGAAATACCTACTGGGTGCATCGTATGATCTGTCTCTTATACACATCTAGATGTGTATAAGAGACAGCATGGGACAATTCTAACATTCTGAATTTAAAAGTGCTAGAATACAAGTGATTGGGTTAAATGTGAATAAAAACATAAAACAGAATGAAGATGAAATAAACAATTACAAGGACTCAAATAATTAACTATACAATAAATCATCAGATCAGGTGTTGAAGGAAGGGTGGATGGATCGAACATAATATGTATTCAGTATTTCTGAATGTTTTATTTATGAAGTTATTGTTTGCTTTATATGCATCATCAATGTATGTGTGTCACTGATTCAAAAGCGATTTCCAATAAATTGATTGACTAATGTGCAGCAACTCTAGCCATGGATATATAAAATAAAATCCATTATTATATGAAAACACTATAAAAAAAATATCACATAAATACCCCCACCCACAAAAAAAAAAAATTAAATAAAATGAACAATTCACGGTTTCCTTAAAAGTTCAAAACATACAGACGTTGTTCTAAAATTCTAGGTGTCCCCGTGACAGGTGTCCCCATGTCAATCATTATAACTAATTTACATAACGACCGCCCGTTTATTTGTCTTGTTTAATTCTTTATTTGAGGCCGCCGCGGCCGACCAAGATTTATGTGTAGAGGGCAGTATTGCATTACATTACATCAAAAAAAAAAAAAACCTATTTATCAAAGTTTATTAATAAAGCTGACTATGAGTACCCAATACAATAAAGGAAAACTGTCTTTAATTTAAAGACACCTCAAAACGAGCACGAATTGTTTAGGCCTAGTATGGTAGGCCTTACTTTGTAATCGGTCAAGCCTGTTTGATGGTTTCTTCACTAGGCCTAGGCCTACACATTACTTGACTTGCCAGGGCCTAGCCTAGGCCCTACCTACCAGTACCTAGCTAACTACTGACTGGTACGGTAGTAGAGACGTACTAAGAGAGCCCCCTTACCTACCCTACTAACCAGCCTAGGCCTAGGTAAAAGTAGTAGAGTATGCAAGGACAGACTTAAGTCAGGTAGGTATGTCATCTCAATATCTAACCAAGGCCTAGGTCTTGATCTGTATGAGTTCCAGTTATATATGTCTTATACACTAGGCGGTGCTAATTTACACTTTATTTAGTACTCCAACCCAAAACTTATAACAATAATAACATAGCGACACTGGAGTTAGGGTTATGGTGGAGTACTAAAATAAAGTGCATTAGCGCCCACTAAAGTTATACCAGGGAGTTGTTCAACTCCCTGGTTATACTTTCTAGAAAAAAGCGAATTTTGTATTTTGTTTATTCTCGACGATCGACGATTGTCTTAAAAAATGTGGAAGTTGCCATTGCTTTCTGGTATGCCACCTGCTAGGTTAAGTATAGAAAAACAGAGCATTAAATCACCTGACTTGTACTGCATAAGGCCCTATAAAAAATATTATTAGTTTATCACCCTATCTGGGCAGTAAAAGTGATGAGGGAGGGAGGTTTTTTTTTTTTTTATATATTTTTTATTTTGCTAAAGCCAAATATCACCCTTGGGTTGTTTGCTGGTGCATTGATATTCAAAGTAAAACATGATTTGGATAATGCAAACAATATCTACTAACTATTTAATAAAATAAATGAAAAAAATAAATTTCAAAAATTAAAAAAAAAAATTTTTTTTTCCCAGTACCATAAAAGACATGCGTGCGAGGGTGATAAACTAATAATTTTTTTTTATTGGGCCTACACTGTTTTTAAATATTTAAGGTGTACCACCTAGGCAATACTACCAATAATAAAGCCTATGCTGTATATGATTCATCAAAGTTTAAGGACGCTTCATCTTCTGCGACTACGATTTTGGAGAAAACTACTTGGCATGCACCAATCGGCAACCATAGATGACTTGGAGATTTTGTACAAAAGTGAAAACTTTATTGTTATTAGCAAACATTACGATGTTAAAATCAGCAGCAACGATGACAGCGATGAAGTGACTGCCTCTAAACAACTTGCAAAGAGGTTCCCACATTTAGTAGATACACAGATTGAGCATAATTTCAGGTAACATTTGGAATAGGCATTCTTATATTGATATTTGAAAACATAGATGTACCAGAAGTGGACTCGGGAAGAAAAAAAAAAAAGGAGGAAAAGAAAAGCAAATGTTATTAAAAATGGCATTGTACCTATAATTCACAATTGACTACACCCCCTGTGCACCCCTTTCTTCCGTTCCCCCACCCCCGCCACTTTATTTATTGCTGGTTTCCTTCCATTGTGTTAGTAAACTCATCATTTACTTCAAGCCCTTCATTACAACACTGGCAATTTTGTTTGTATTTTCCACTAGATTTGTTCATCGTCTTGACTATTCCACAAGTGGTGCCATAGCTATTGCGCTTAACAGACAAGCTGCAGCTGATGCAATGTCAAAGTTCAGCAAACACCTTGTCCTCAAGGAGTACTTAGCATTGGTAGGTTACCATAGAAGAACAATGTTAAGCCTTGTCGAGACGAATTTATTTGACAAAATCATGTGACGTAGATCCATGATATTGTGGATAGATCTTTAAAATTACTTGGAAGTTTTGTACTCATTATCAATTTATGAACATGGAAAGTGTCCCACAAATTGATGTACTGTACTAATACAGGATTCCCAAGTTGGAAGAAGTAATTGCTGGAGAACTGCAGTGGCAGATCCAAGAATTCAAAATAGGGGGCCCCAGGAGGGACTTGCACAAATGAAGGAACTAGACCACCTCAGCTCCTTAATGGTTGGGGTTGAGGTAAGAAAATTTACGATTATAGCACCTATAGATGGCCGGAAATGGCCCCCTCAGACTTAGTGTCCAGGGATGGCTTCCCCCTTGAATCTGCCTCTGATCTAGTTAAAGAGTTTTCTTAACACTTTTAATTTTATTTTTCCTGCACATACACATCCTGCACATACCCATCACACTGACTACTGTGAGACAATTGGTAATAAAGCAGTGAAATATGCAACTATTATGAACTTGAGCGAGATGGGTTATTAATTTTTACTAGGAGGTTCTTGCTCCCTTGCTTGCTGGAGGCCGTCCCAATTTCTGGATACTCTAGTTGTTGGAAACTTGGGACCCCTGTGAAAATATAAACATCACAAAGCTCTCCAGGCTTTATTGGCTGGAATGCATTAATATTAATTTATTAGATCAACATTTAAAGAATGATAACTAATAATAATAAAATTTATTATGAAATTTAAATAGGTCAGGGGGCACGTAAAAGATAATCACATGATAATTACTACGGCAATATGTCCTGAATCCAAAGATGGCTGCATGCACATGATGAAAATCGCTGATGAGGAAGATGAAACCAGACAAGGGATTAAGGTGAAATCGGCAAAGACAGAGTTGTCCGTCCTTCAGCATGGATACTATGATGGTGATCCAGCGACAAAGATAAGATTAATACCATTTACTGGTAAGTTTCTAAAACCAACCCATGTTACTTTATTTATGTGGTGGCTTACCGTATCCAACGAGGACTTGGCCTACCACAGATCTCCATCATTGTCTGTCCCGTGCTGCTATTTCCACTTTGACATATCTTGAATTGGTCCACTGGCAAACTTCTCTCATCCATGTCTGCCAAGGTCTTCCTTGTGGTTTCCTTCCTTTAACCTTTCCTTCCAAGATATTTCTTTGTACCTTATTGGCTCTGATTATGTGCCCAACGTACTGACGCTCCCGCTTGCTTATTCCTCCCATGTTTTATTATGCAAATACCAATTAACTTCATGCCTGTTAAAAATGTAAACATCCTGTTAGAGTGGTTGTTATGAAAAATTCTATTACTATGCATTCTGTTTGCTATTATTCTTTGACAAAACACAGTAATTGTATGCCCATATATAGTCAGGATGTGCTTATATTTTTGGTCATGATGTGATGTCATCATGACCATATTTAGGCATATTGTCACATGTCTGGACAGAGCTTTAGAACATTTTATTAACTCGCATAAATAAATTTGAGATTATACATGGCAGTCACATGTTTTTGCAAGATGGTCATGTGATTTAATACAAGACTGTCACATGACGATCACATGCACATGTGGCATATTGCACACATGACCAACGGCTTTGACGTATTATGCCAAAGACATTTCAGCGCTCCAGCTGTACATAAGGAGAGTAGGGTATAGCATTGAACCAAGGACTAATGCTATGTTAAGATCTTCACAGTTCAACACACACTAGTGGCTACCACCAGTTTAGCTAACAGTGCTAAGTTGCCCTCTGTATTGTATTAAAATCACATGACTATCATGTGACCATATGTGACTGCCATGTTAAGATGTAACCATGTATATAAAATACTCGATTGTCATGTACAGTTGTTTAAAATCACAATCCCATTATGTGAACGCTTGTGACTCTGAATATTTTATATTTTTAGGCAGGCGACATCAGCTTCGGGTCCACTGTGATAGTATCGGCCACACCATCGTCGGTGATTATACCTACAGCAATCGAAGGGACGTCAAACCTTATCGTATGATGCTGCATTCTCAAAAGCTTATGCTCCCAACAGACCTTGAAAAAATATCAGTTGATGCATTTGACCCGTTTGTTACGGAAATCGATGAAAAGTGGAAACCATTTTGATATCAACCTATCAAGTATAAATCATTATAATTATTCGGTATGAAGAGCAAACCAGGCACGCACA
This sequence comes from Anneissia japonica, assembly GCF_011630105.1. NCBI lineage: Eukaryota > Metazoa > Echinodermata > Crinoidea > Comatulida > Comatulidae > Anneissia > Anneissia japonica. The sequence continues at coordinate 152,104 of NW_022713643.1, forward strand.
AATCCATCTCTGTTCTACATGAGCACCTGTCCTCTCAATGTTATCTGCTCATTGTCATTGACAGTCTACGAAAATTGTCGTTAAAAGTATTATGCAACGTGTTGCAACGCATTGTGTCCCCGGATTTTTGCCCCACTGAGGAATGAGACCAAACAAAGGAAGGCTTCCTGTAGGGTCATCAAGTATTCAAGTACTGTACTGTATAAGTTTATTCAAATTCAGACATCAAATAAAATAGTAAAATCAAATAACATAGCAAAATTGAAGAACAAAGATGATGAATTGAAATGAAAAGGAGACATTAAAAAACAAGCATAGCTTTTTCCCATGAAGCCCCATACAAAAGTGAAAAAGATCGACCTAATTTGACTACAGGTAAAAACTATACCTTGCTGAACGCCATTCCGGTATTTCTACAATAAGATTGTCGGGGTCATAATGTCTTTAAAGGCAGAAATTGTTAAAGGTTGCCAGAATCAGAGAATGGATTGAACATGGGGATAGTGTTTTAAAGTCTATTCTTGCAAAAACATGGACAATAATAATTTTATTGACTGTATCTGTACCAGACATGTCTATTAGTTTGTCTCATGTCAGCGCTGCTGTGAAGCAGTGGAAATTGACAACTGAGGGGCTAGATGTAAACAAACCCCACTGGACCCCAGCATACGAGCCGGACATCTGTTAAAAACCCCAGTATGTGGAGGGCATCAGGGTTCAACAGCATAGCTCCAATACCAAATTAATGACTATATTTTTGGTTATAATAATAATAACAAAACAACAACAACTTCTTAATTATTAGTAACTAAAGTGCAATAGTATTTAATGTACAGCAGAACCCACTCCTTTGGGACACCTCTATTAAAGGGACAATTTTTGGCCACAAATTGAGGGAAAGAATATCTTTTAACACTACGGTCGGAATCCTATTTAAGGGACACTTTAATAGGGGTTCTGCTGTGTCTTTAATACAAGACACTCTGAGTTAATGTCTCAGCACCTTTGGGTATTGCTTTGAAAGGATCCTTGCACTATAGAGTACAAATTGTTAACATTGATTGATTAATTGATTGATTGATTGATTGATTGATACAAGTCAATCTATTGTATGTAAATGACATTTTAATAAATTTATTTTATTTAAATTTCTGCATTTTCTGGTATGTGTATAACCTAGCAGTTTTGGCGTAATTAGTTGATAATCCTGCGATTGATGAATGTACATAGGTAAATAAAAATCGCAAGTGAAAATACTCTATTTTCAATTTCTATTTGGAGAGAACATCAGTGGCGGATCCAGGAATTTGAAATAGAGGGGGCCCAGGAAGGCCCTTTCACAGATAGAAGGAAAAATATGATTATGGCCTGAAATTACACTCTCAGACTATTTTAATATATACTTTCTTCTTTTCTTTACATTTTTTTATAATTTCGAAAAAATTATGGTGGTGGGGGGTGCCGGCCGGCTTGGACCCCCTTAAATACCCCACTGAACATTACATTTCTAGAATAACTCAAAACATACTGATATTTACGAGTGCACTTTCGCTTATGCGTTATATTTATGTATTTAAACGAAGATGATGAAGACTGCTTATGGTGAGGCTTATGATGACGACGATAAATATGGTGATGATTATGACGACGGTGATGGTGCTGATGTTGGCAGTGGTGGTAATTGGTATTTTGAGAGCTAAATTTTATTTTATATTAAATTTGGATGCACATCTTTTGGCCTAGAAGGCTTTGGGTCCCAATTTGGTTTTCAGGCAAAAATGTTCATCCCTTTCTTTCCCCAAAATGCAAGTCCTCCCATATGCATAGTTACTCAGATTCAGATATGTTTATTTGATCCAAATAATGAAAGCAAATACAGAAAAACAGTACCACAGTACTGAAAATATTAAAAAGAGAGAAATGGATCTGGGAGACTTATTATTTCTGGAACAGCCGCTAGCATAAGAGCCACCCATGAAAACTTCAATATCTAAGATAATAATAATATTGATAATAATAATAATAATAAATAATAATAATAATAATAATAATATAATAATAATAATATAATAATAATAATAATAATAATAATAATAATATTACTATCATCACCATCACCATTATTATAATAGTAATAATAATAAAAATAATAATAAGTGATTCTTTTATAGCGCTTATTGCCAAAGGCCTCTAATCGCTTCACATGTTAACAATAATATCAATACGATAATAATAAATCATAATACTCAAAACAAACAAGCACAAGCCCATTGTCGTAACCAGGGGGAAGATTTCCCCAACAACAGTAAAGTGGGCGTGTTCAGAAAGAGGTCCAGTGGGAGAATCCCCGAAAATTTTGACAATTTAGGGGTTTCAGATGCTTATTTAATCGAATTTAGAGTCTACAAATATGTAGAAAATACATTTTTTTTTCTCCGGGGGGGGGGGGGCTGGCCTGGGATTTATTTAAGTCAAAAAAGTTGAGATGTCCCTAAACAAATATCCTAAGCTGATATATCAAACCATTTTAGCAAAATCTTAGCTTAAAAATAGTATTAAATGGCGCATGTGTACAAAAACTTTTTAATTTTAAGCAATTATTAAACTAAGCAATATTGATAAATCTGACTTAAGCAAAGAAATGGAATTAAGCCAAATTTAAGCCGATTTCTAGTTTGATAAATCCGGACCCTGCCCCCCCCCCCCACACC
>NW_022713643.1:155276-162831 GCF_011630105.1 Anneissia japonica
AATAATATCATTTCATTTATTTCGTCGTTGAAAACATTTAGAATACAATACAATGACTTGACGAAAAACTGGGGAACGGTGAATGAGATACAGATTTTTTAATATTTAAAAAAAAAAAAAAGGAAAAAAAAGAGGGGGGGGGGCGTAACTGCCCATTTTTACATTTTAACATTATAAATAGTGTAAAGTACAATGGAATATACTTGGTTCTAAATGTTACTGTCGCAACCCAGTAGGAATTCTTTAAAAGAACTACTGCTGTTGTCGAGGTTTTTTTTAATATACTGTCTATTTTTACATGACAAATTAATACGTTTGCATTAAAAAAAACTTTCATTTCCAACAAACAGTACAGTGTCATCTACAAGTTGTGCAATACGAACTTCCTAATTTTTTCCTAATATTTATTTTAAGTGTATATCATCACACGCATGACTTCCACTAGTATAAATAATGGCACATTTCATTTCAAAACTTTCCGATACCATCTATTATTAACACTGAACAATGTCACACTCTGTTTTATTGTATTGTATTGAACCAATTATAAAAAGTCCCCAAACTTAAATTTTTCCAGTACCTTTGACATAAATTCCCTACACAGAGTCTAAGGCTTTTCTAAAATCAAGGGATAGAATAGCACCTTTTATTTCCTTTTAGTCATATAATAAAGAACATCATTAATTAGCCGAACGTTTTCCCCAGCAAAGCGCCCTTTTAATGTATCCTTTTATGGAGTCTTGAACATAAAAACGGTGTTAAAACATTGTAATTCGTGTTTAGTAACGTGATAGGACGACAATTTTCTAATAATTGTTTATCCCCCTTTTTGTATAATAAATTTATTACACCCCGTTTAATTTATTTTCAAAAATAAATATAAAACTCAATAAATAATAAATAATGTGTAATAAATTTATTATACAAAAAGGGGGATGAACAGTTATTAGAAAATTGACGTTCTATCCCCATATAGGACGCCATATTTCTTATTAATTTGACTATTTGCATAATATTGCCATTTCAACACCAATACTTGGTATGTGTTTTTTGTCAACTTTAAGAGTAAAACCTTGCAGAGTGTGTAACCAGAAATTAGCAGGTATACAACTAATATAAAAAGCGTTTCCGGTTGGCCAGGTTAGCGTAATTGTTTAAGGTGGTGGTTGGAAAGTAGGTCTGTTGTCACATTTTTTACAGCCAGTAGCTAAAAATAAAATATTTCAATACTATCTGTTGCTTGGATTCTGTGTTCAAAACGTAACATGTGTAGTGAAATTTAGGCCTACAGTGAATTTTGGACAAATCATTTTGGATAACAAAATCTGAAAATGCCCACGCTAAAGGAGTCCCAAAAAACCCAGAATAAAAGTGGAAATAGTGCCCCTCTTTGAAATAAAAAGTGTTTGGGTGAGTTTTTACTGTGTGTTTTGGTTTTTTTAAGGGATTTGCGGTAGGCGGAGATATGCTCTCTACTGAGTGCACTTGTTGTTATTGTTGCTGTTTCGTCTGTTGTTGTTGTTGATGCTGCTGTTGCCAGTGCTGCGTCTGTTGCTGCTTTTACCAAAGAGCTTTTTATTTTTCTTTGGTTTTGTTGCTGCTGCTTTTGCCTATTTACTTTTTTTTCCTCTTTTGTGGTATAACAACCACCACTTTTATTTATCAATACATCAAGTTGTTTGAATTACATTCATTCTGCATTACAGCATTTTTGATATTTCACCTTTTTTCTTGATTTTCTTATTTTTTAAACTTCTCTTGATTTTTATATAAACAATAAAATATGCAAATTAATTCGTACAATTAAAATCATAACAATTTTGCACTCAATGAATGTTAAATGAAAATTTAAAAAAAATTAAGCATAATTCTATAATATTAACATGATTTCAAAGTTTAGGCATTAACCAATTGTAACCATTACTTATATAGATTTTATTTGACCAGTATATACCTTTATTTTTTTTTCCTCTATTTCATTTTTATATAAAGTATATTACTTTTCATCATTGTACGCTAATGCGATATATGTTTACTCATAACACGTTGAGTTATTATGAATTTTAGATAATTATTTTATTTTCTTTTTCTTTTTTAATTTAATTTTTTTTAAATAAAATAAAAAACACATGCTGCACAACGTCATTTTCATCTCATATTTTATATAATTTGTTATTGCTTATTATTTTATACCTTGAAAGTAACAAATACTGGAGTAACAATAGTAATACTTTGCCTATTTACTTAGTATTTACATTTGTTTTGTCAACAGAAAATACACTTAGTGTGAAATCATTCATTAATGATTTTTTGAAACCAAGAGAGGTGAGTTCCCTCAAATTCTTCCACAGTTTGAGATAGTCCTACCTTAAAATGACACAACGGACATCATTTTTCGAGATATAAGGCAAAAATAGGCCTATTTCTAAAGCCTAAAGAAGTGTTTCAGTATTTGTGTTCAGTGTTAACATTATTAATGTATTTTATTTAAACAAATAAACAGTGTATTTATGCAATGGCATTCATCATGTATTTGCATTAAAAAAAATATGTCACCTACTACGGTATTTTCCAGGCGTTTCAAGAAGAACAAAAGTCAATTGAGGAGTTCATGTATAGATACTCAGCCATTCATGAAAAAAGGCGTAATTACACGAGGGAGATGTGTCGTTTTCACCGAAATAACATTCCGAAGATGAAAAGTCTACCGCTTTTGCTAGTAAATGAACAACACAGAATGGTATACTGCCAGACACCCAAGGCTGGCACTGACAGTTGGTGCAGAATAATGTTGATCCTTACGGGGAAAATTAACTATACAAAAGTGATGACTATGAATGCTTCAGAGGTGTCGGCAGCTTGGAAAAAGAATGTTACGTTACTGAGTACATTTACAAAAGATAAGCAGAAGCAAATCATAGACACATACACAAAGTTTATGTTTGTAAGGCATCCGCTATCGCGGCTGTTGTCTGCTTTTAATGATAAACTGTCACCCGAAAAGAAAAGCTACGGGATATTTCAAGACGTCTACGATACAATATGGAAAAGATACAGATGGGATGATCAAGATAAAAACAAAAAAGTACAATTTAGAGACTTCATAAATATGGTTGTAAAGGGAAGATATACCATTAGAAATAGTCATTGGAGAGAGATGCACACAATATGTTATCCTTGTGATATAGATTATAATATAATAGGAATCTTTAAAGATTTTGAAAATGACTCCAAGTTTATTTTAACACGTCTGAACGTTACTGAAGTAAAGTTCTCAAGACCTTCAGCGAGCCACATAACGAATAGTTCTAGCCAAGATAAAATCATTAAAGCATATTCGTCGCTTCCAGTTCCTCTTTTGGCAAATATTTACAATAAATTTAAATACGATTTTACTCTTTTTGATTATAAAATTCCCTTAGCCTTGCCTAAAGATAAAATATATTAAACTATTATATAAATCAATAGCTGCGAACACTTTGGACATAAAGCCCAGAAATTAAAAGTGGTTCGCCCCAGCTCCTTTCATTGCGATGTTTCTGTCGATATTGCCCTATAGTTTTGCTAACAAAGTTGCATTGTTATTAAACTTCAACTGACAGTGTTTCGGGTGTAATCCTTTGTGAGTATAAGGCAATCTTCATTATTCTAATGGTATTTGCCTAATGATATTTGATAGGAATGCTGTTTTGCTCTACCTGACGTGTTATTGTACTGAATGCTCAGTACGTTCTCAAATATTTGCAAAAAAAAAAAAAATCTTCCAAGTAATAGTAACAAATTGAAGGCTCGTGTTCGTAAACTTGTGCAAATGTTTGAATGTAATTTTCTCTAGTTTTTTTTTTATTAAAACAGTTTTCTGTCATTTTAATGTAAATTTTCTATTAAGTTTAATATGTTTCATGCTTTTTGATGTTTTTGATGTTTACGTAATTCGTAATTCAGCCTTTTTGTCTGCTATGTTTTATGCTTTTATGATGTTTTTGAATTATCATAATACCATTATCATATATAGATATGGTGCATGTGAATTATTATACCAGCTGGGCATGAGCCCTTAAACTGCGGGTAAATGGTATGCCTAGCTGGTTAGCTAGCCACTGCCTTGATTGTTTCCTCCTATATGTGTTATTGTTAAATATAAAATAGAAGGCGCTATATAAATCTAAATTATTATTACTATTAAAAAAATAAAAAATAAAAACGTTAATTGGTGAATGTAAATAAAAGTGGCATTAAAATGCGAGATTTGACGGCGTAAATCGTTGCCTGGATAAAACGGCTCCTAAATATTATGACGAAGCAAAGTAGAAAATTATCTCAGAATACTTCAGAAATTATGCATGGTAAAAGTAATGTTTAAAGTGACATGTTTGAAATATACAGATATCAATGCATTTGATTTACCAGTGTTCTATAAAAAGTAATATTCACGCAGAGTTTAACAAACGTAACAAGAAACAGGTTAGGCCTAATAATATTTTTTATGTTGAATTAGCAACTATGGGGTAATCACTCACTACAACTAAAAAAACAAATCACTCTTCAACAGACACTAGATTATCAGTGGTATAATTTTAATTAAGTACATGGTTAACAACAATCAGTTTTGATAATAAATGACTTATTAAAATTGCAATTGCAGGTAAATTGGCTAAATGAATATTTATGTATAATTAAGGCTATAGGCCTACCTGATCGCCTTATGGACAAAATGCTGGATTGGTAAACCTTGATTGTAACAATATGCTGATTTAATTGATTTATTTCATACAGATGCATTATAATTACAGTGTGTTATATGTAAGTGTGCTATTTTTAAATATGAATTTACTGTATTATGGAAATTGAAATATTCAAAAGATAAATAAAAAGATAATATAATACCAGAAAGGTATTAACACAAATACATTGTATTCGTGTTCTGTAAGTGAAATGTTGGTTCCAACTAATGGACAGAATAGATGGGAAAATATTTCAATGATAACAACACTGATTGGAAATCATGTTGGTTACCCAAAATACAAACACAATAATTTATGTATGGAAAATTAAGGAATCCGCATTGTGCAGGAAATGTGGATTTCCTGAAGATGAAAACCAGAAGCTCGTCAATTTGGCCCCAAGTCAACTCGACCTCATGACTGCTCACCCCCAAGTCAACTTGGCCCCGAATGTTTATTTATAAAAAAAAGTGAGTGAAAGATATACCGTTGAATCCAAGGCAATAATTCGTCGCTCACATCACGAACTAACACAATCTACTTTGATCACAGTAGCGCGTCAAAACGAGCGCGTATTGGTTGTCAAGCAATTTTGTATTCTTTACTACACAAAAAGTCCTTAACGACAACAGCGCGTATTTTGACGCGCTTTTTTGATTTCACGAACTAACACAATTCAATTTAATTGTGTTAGTTCGTGATGTGAGCGACGATAATATCAAAAAAGAAAGATTTATATATTACTTGTGCCACTCAAAGAAATCTATCTAATTTGTAAATTTAAGTATGCCCCTTTAGACGCTCGGAAATGGCACTCTCAGAAGGTAAAAATGCTTTTTCAAAGCAATGTTCCTCCTCGAGAAAAATTATTGACTTCTTACCGACAAGAGCTACGGTATGCTCCCCTCCCTTAGACATCCCTTCCCTCACGGACGTCGCAAAGGTTTAATAAAGGACCTATAGCCTACTCTATTCTGGGAGTCGCAAAGCAAATTATGTTTATGGCACCTCTAGACACCCATTCAGACTTAAAATTTGAATATTTTGTCTCCATTTTTTTAAAATGTTTTGACTAATGTAGAGAGGTCCTGCCGGCCGCCTGGGCACCTCATTCCCACTGGATTAATAATGATATATGTCCTACAGTCGATGTCAGAGACACATTATGCTGTTATGTATCAACAAAGCCCTTTTAGATCTATAGTGCTATAGAGTGAGAATCCTATGTGTAGGGAAACCACAGGGGCCCATAAGGGTCGGTGGCCTTGCGGACGTTGCACGAGAGCGCACGCGCATTAAGCCACTGAGCATGGATAGCTGTTCTAGCTTGGTAGTATAGGCATTCCGTAATGCCCTAAATGGTCTACGCTAATAAATGCCGTACTCGCGCGCGCCCAGTTTGTATAAGCGCATACAGTACAGTACGTCACTGAGCTAAATGATTTGAGTTGCGGAATTTACATTTCGTACAGTAGCGTACATAAATCGCCTAAAATGTAATGAAATTAGCATAGAAAATTTATGAAACACGCAAATTAAACATAGACCTACATTGAAACTCAAATTGGCTTTATTAATCATATTTTTGCTTTATGTACCTGTATTATCAACAAACCGACTTCCTGAAATCGTTTTAAAAAGCTTAAAATGCTCAGATCGTCGGAGCGGCGGGGGAAGGGTGATTCCCGTGCTGCTTGGACCCCCCCCCCACCCCCATCCCGCCAGCAAACTGGTATAGTCACACACGCATTTCAAATCTCTCAGGTTGGTAACTATGTGAGAGGCCCGCTGGACGTTTTAATTTTAAAAATAGCCCTGGGCACTGCCCACTCCTACACCACAGAATATAATACGACTCAAAATCGCTTTCAACTAAATTTAGACATTCCTAACCATAAGAAAAATGCTAAATAAGATGAATTGTCTAAGATTGATTTTGCGATAAGTCTGGTGTGCTGCTGAAAAAAAGTGGGTAAGTGCCAGAAACATTAGCCTAGCCTAGTGTAGGAGATGCAAGGTACAAAGCCTATCTCAGAGAATAAAATCTCAAAAAATTAAATAATCTCAATAAATTTGATTTGATTAGAGAGGGCGCACTTTATTTAGCGTATCTGCCATTTCCACGAATCGGTAGACATCTTGAAGTGATGACAAACAGCCCAAGTCAGTGGTGCGTAACCAAGAGAAATAAGATAAGCTTTGAGGCTAAATTCTTGTCCTCATGTTATCTAAAAATTCATAACTCTATAACGGAGGGTCGTATCACATTATTTTTTTCTGGAAAATATTCTCAAAAGATTATTCTACACCACTATACGATTTAAAAATTTATTGAAAAATGTTTTTGACTTTTTGATTTCTAGACGCCCGAAACAAACTTTTATTGTAACAAGTATTGTGTATATTAAAGTAGCATCGTAAGAAAAGCAAAATAAGTAAAATTGATACTAAAGAGACTCGTGTGGTTGAAATTACTTTAAAATCGGCCTATCCGGACCGGAAAATTCCATCGATATAGCCGAAATTCGACTTATAAAAATTCGAATTAAACAAACAATTTTCACACTAATACATAGGAAAGAATTGGGACTTTTTCAAAAATTCGACTGACGCGAATTTTCGACTTAAACAGAGTCGACTTTGGCGGACTCGACTGTAGAACCCCACTTTATTAGTATTTCTTTCTATTCTCTTTCTATTTTCTAACTCATCAAACTTACCATTGAATTTGTAATACCTTTGACAGGCTTATTGTTATTGAGGCTTCGACCTGAATACGGTGGTGATTGCAAACGTTGTGTCCATTGTCCATCGCCAGTAACCGTAATAGC
>NW_022713643.1:163025-167974 GCF_011630105.1 Anneissia japonica
CACCCATATAGGGTGTCTATAAAACGAAGACCCTTGGATATTTCACAAACAGACGTCCAAATAATTCCGTAATTTTCATTTTGTGACTCCCTGGTGTATTATGATTAAGATAAAAGAGAAAAATTAGGGGTCTTCGTTTTATAGACACCACTTTTCAAGTTCTCCAATATGGGCTAAACTTCAGTGGGTGTGCCGACCAGTGATTCTGAATCTCAATTTTGAACTGGCTTAATGAATGCCGCCGTCATGGGCGCAGGTCAAGGGGACGGGTGACACGTAAAAAACACACCCAACACATATTTCTAAAGTGAATCGCTCCCCGTTCTCATTGTATTTTCTTAATGTTACACGTGTTATTTTGTTTTTGCTCTGATTAGGGTGTGTTCGTTGGTGAACAAACATGAAAACACAGCATAAATTCGTTTGTTTCTTCCTTTGCGTAGCGTGTTGTGTTGGATACATGTTGGCGTTTTGTTTTTCCGGGAAGTGTTCTATTACCAAACACGTAAGACTAAATTCTGAATTTCTCATCAAATTTGAAAAGAAAAGAAATCACAACTGATAATGCTATTACTTGCTCAGTTAAGTAAAGTACCGTACAGTAATCGAAACTGTTTCCATACTAATGGAGTTTATTGACTTATTCTTGTACTTGTTTTATCAGGGAGTTGTTATGGTTTTATCAACAGGAAATATGAACTTTGAAAAGAATGCGAAGTTCAGCAATAAATTTCTCAAAACAGGAAAGAAGGTTAGTTTACTTGAGCTCTTCAACGGTTTCATTTTATTTTCCTTTTTCCTATTTTATTGACAAATTTGTGTGATGTACTCAATTATATTTATTACATCATTTATTTGTCATTTACAATTTGATAGTGTGGAGCTTTAAGCTCCTGTCCTGACTATAAACCCGTGACATGCCTAAATAATTATGGTAAATATGGCCATGATGTCATCACATCATTACCGTATATAGACACAACATGACTATATATGGGCATATCACATTTTTATGCCACATAAAATTTGATAGTGGACATAGCTTTAGGCCCTGTCCAGACTTTCAAATTTGATTTGACAAAAACATGTGACATGCCTAAATATGGTCATGATGACATCACATCATGACCATATATAGGCACATCATGACTATATATGGGCATATCACATTTTTTGTCACATAAAATTTGATAGTGTGGATTGAGATTTAGATTAACAAAACCTTCCTATTCTTAAGAAAACGAATTCAGTTGATTGGAAGGTACTCAGTGATATTTAGTAGGTGGGCCTATATGAATAAAATAAAAAGAAATCTGACAAAGAATGAACAAAATGTCAATGTGACTAGACGGTTAGATATCTGTATACGATACACCCTCTTAATACATATTATTTTCCGGAAGCTGAATCTCGAATGATAGGCATGTTGGAAAAACACTGAAACAGCAAGGGGATAAATACTTGAAAAGAGTAGTGAAAAAGATTAATAGATTGTAAAGGCCAACATAAAATTTAGGAGGCCTAATCGTGACTCTGTAATAGCTTTAGATATTAACAGTCTGCCAAAAATCAGGGAGCAAACCTTTAATATTAACATTTTGAATAGTTCATTGAAAAGTATCAAATAAATTAACTTCCAACCAGACAAAAACAGATCGAAAAAAAAAAAGTTTGCGATGATGTACAGACATTTCATTAAATGAAATTTAAATACAGCCAATTTAAGGGGGATTTTTCTTTCTCATTCTAATTTTTAATTGTATAAGTTAATACATTATTTAAATATACCGTACAAATTAGGCAAATCAACTATTGAATATAACTTATTTCAATGTTTTAGCTCATAACAGGCAGTGCACCTTATTATTTAAAACCACAATTCTTTTCAGATGCCTTTGGAAGTCGAAAAACCGGAGTCCATCGATGAGTTTATGCAAAGATACTCAGCTATTCACAAAAGAACGAATAAATACGTCAGTGAAATGTGTCGGATGTACCGAAATAAAATTCCTGGAGGTAAACCGCCGCTGTTGGTGAATGAAAAACACAAAATAGCTTATTGCCAAACAGCGAAGATTGGTTCAGACGTGTGGGCCAGAGCTCTGTTGATTCTCGCTGGAAATAATAACTACACGGAAGTAATGAAAATGAATGGTAAACAGGTAATACAAGCAAAGAAAAAGCATGTTAAGCAACTAAGCCAATTTCCAGACTTGCAGCAGAAGCAAATCATGGACACTTACACAAAATTCATGTTTGTAAGACACCCACTCTCGCGACTGTTGTCGGCTTTCAACGATAAACTATCACCCGAAAACGAAACGGACATACATGATCAGCAATTTAAAATGATCTACAGAGCAATCGGTGCCGATTTTAAATGGGACAATAAAGAAAAAGGAAACAAAGTACAGTTTAAAGATTTTTTAAATATGGTTGTAAATAGCATTTATAGTCAAAATCCTCACTGGAAAGCGATTCACACATCTTGTTTTCCATGTAATGTTCACTATGACATAATAGGACGTTTTGAGGATTTTGAGAATGAAGCAAAATACATTTTTAAACTTGCGAATGTGACGGATTTCAAGTTTCCAAGATCTAAGAAAAAGCACATAACAAATAGTTCTAAACTTGATACAATAAGAAGTGCATATTCATCGGTACCAGTTCCTCTTTTACTGGATATTTACAACAAATACAAGTACGATTTTACGCTGTTTAATTATGAAATTCCTTTGGCCATGCCTTTCAAAGAATAAACAAAGAGGGGAACGCGAATCACTGCTTTGGATTTTTCAACGGTACACAGTTCCTCATTTGCTGGATCATTTACAACAAAAGCAATATAAGCTGTTTAAATATAAACTTCATTTGGCCTTGGCCTTTAAAGAATAATCAAAGAGCTTTGGAATAACAGTATTAGGATAATGTGTTGTTAACGGTGAGAGGGTTTGTAGTGAAGAATGAAAAAAAAAATTTAACTTGTATTTTTATTTTAAACGGTCTTTTTTCACTTGAAACTCAGGATTTCTTGCACATATGTTTACAGGTACAACAAAAACTGAGTTAGCAAAAAAAAAAGGGGAAAAAAAAGCTAAAAACAAAAAAAAATAGGGTGATAAAACTAATAATTTCTTCTATGGGGCCTAACAGACTACTTTTCTATGCTTTTAAGTGGACCTGGTTACTTGTTCTTTTCATGTAAAATTTATATAAAAAAAAAAACATCTGTTGTAACCCCATACCATAGGATGTGTTTATACTATAGGCATGTGCCATGTTTTTGTTAAATAAAATTTGATAGCAGAGGTGGGCATAAAAATAGGTCAGCAGAGAGCCGAGGTTAATTTTTCAATTTAATTTAACACGGAGGGTCACATGCAAATTTAGACTTGCCCCAAGTTCTTTTTTTTTCCTAATTCTAGACAGAGCGCCACTAACTAATAAAAAAAAAATTGAGTATGGGACAATTCCCCTCCCCTTTAAATCTTTTCATATATAATTTCAATTATACATTTTAATTTATAATACATTTAAATTTCTTATTTTACATAATTTAAAGGAAGTAGCTATTCTTATGACACTCATTAGTGCAATAAGATAGCAAGAGTGATTGGTAAAAGCTAATTTGTTCTTAATTTTGCCGATTTCAGTCTTAAATTATTTTCATTTCATTCATATTTTTACACACTTTTCAAAGCAGCAGTATATTACTGTATTATAGGCTATTACCATTAAACCTCCTCAAATGTAATAACCTTGTTTATTCTGTATGGATAATTATTTAATGATAATTATAACAACAATAAGAATAATACAAATTTAAAGAGCAAATGCAATAACCTTGTTTATTCTGCATGGATAAATTTAATGATGATAATAACAATATAAGAATAATAAAAATTTAATAACTATAAAAAGCAAATGTAATAACCTTGTTTATTCTATATGGATATAATAATACGTGGCTCTTATATAGAGCTTCATGCACAATGCCTCTAAGCTCTTCTCATTACTACCCCGGTCATTGGATCAAACTGGATTAAATTATTAAAATAAATTATATTATTATTCCATTATATTGCAGCTAGTAATCAGCGTAGTTGTGTTGGAACCTACCAGGTACGCACTTGTCCTCCTGGGGTGGAGAGAGGCAACCGTAAATAAAGTGCCTTGCCCAAGGACACAAGCGATAATGCACAGCGAGAGTTTGGGAGTGCAAGCCAAAACCTATGCGCCATCCGCATTGTTGTTTTTGATAAAATTTAAAAATGTATTTTAGTTTTATAAGAAATAATTATGTAAAAATTATAGCTTTGTAAGTTTTTACTTTCACTACGGTAAAAACTTGTATTATTTAGATAAGTTTACTGCCTACATTTGTATAAATATTTTCCATGTAAAAAATGTTACTAGTGGAACTGATTTAATAAAGATTTAATATTAAAGAATGATAAATCTTGATGTATTCCTTGTATTTAAATTCTTGTTATATGTAACGCATGATGTAAAAGGGGGGGGGGGAGAAAAAGCCCAGAGGGCAACTGTCCTGGAGGAATGTTAGGGCTAAATACCGGGGGAGGGGAAGCAAATGTCCGGCGGCAACCGGCCTGCTTCCGTCAAAAATATGAATGCTACATGGATGAAATCCACATCTGGCATAGTAACATACATTAGCAATCAACAATAAAATAAAAATCTAAGAAATAGTATTTCTATTTTTATTCAATTTTTAAAGTCTTATTCGTATCATCTCATCGGATGTTGTCAAGTGCCAGCGACTTGATGTTTCCAGAGTGCTTGTAACCTTAGCAGCAGCTCAGTCGGCCGTTTAAGCCGTTGGTCCCGTGTGCATTTATGGCCCATGTGCACGTTAAAGAACGCAGTACACTCTTCGGAAAAGAGTAGGGGATTGTCTCCCGGTGTACTGCCCAATCACCACCAGA